>NC_133330.1:344062840-344126396 GCF_042186555.1 Aquarana catesbeiana
ATCGGGAGTTTAGTAATCGGCGGATATCGGGAGTTTAGTAATCGGCGGATATCGGGAGTTTAAAAATCGGGGAGTTTGGTAATCGGCGGATATCGGGAGCTTAATAATCGGTGGATATCGAGAGTTTAATAATTGGCGGATATCGAGAGTTTAATAATTGGCGGATATTGAGAGTTAATAATTGGCGCATATTGGGAGTTTAATAATCGGTGGATATCGGGAGTTTAATAATCGGCGGATATCGGGAGTTTAATAATCGGCGGATATCGGGAGTTTAATAATCGGCGGATATCGGGAGTTTAATAATCGGCGGATAATGGGAGTTTAATAATGGGTGGATATTGGGAGTTTAATAATCGGCGGATATCGGGAGTTTAATAATCGGCTGATATCGGGAGTTTAATAATCAGCTGATATCGGGAGTTTAATAATCGGCAGATATCGGGAGTTTAATAATCGGCTGATATCGGGAGTTTAATAATCGGCAGATATCGGGAGTTTAATAATCGGCTGATATCGGGAGTTTAATAATCGGCGGATATCGGGAGTTTAATAATCGGCGGATATCGGGAGTTTAATAATGGGTGGATATCGGGAGTTTAATAATCGGCAGATATCGGGAGTTTAATAACTGGTGGATATCGGGAGTTTAATAATGGGTGGATATCGGGAGTTTAATAATGGGTGGATATCGGGAGTTTAATAATCGGCAGATATCGGGAGTTTAATAACTGGTGGATATCGGGAGTTTAATAATGGGTGGATATCGGGAGTTTAATAATCGGCAGATATCGGGAGTTTATCGCTGACTATTTTATGTTGATACATTTGTGTGATTTCCTATGGGAAGGTTGATCCGGATCGAATGAATATCTCTGTAAGCGGGATACGAGGACGGAGCAGAATTCACACTACAGGTGGCTCCACATTGTTTTCAGAAGAAGAATTAGCAGAGATCCTTCCAGAGCACAAATAGGAAATGGCTGCTTCCGGAAGCTCAATGTTTGCAAACTTGTCTTTCCAGGGCAGAGATTAAGTCATTAAGTTTGGAAACACTCAGTGGAGGGGGGGGGGGGCAGATTGACCCCTGAACATGAATGTGGCCCCACACCAGGAGCAGATGTCTGCCCACTGAACCTTTGTGTTGGGTCCCCTGAGCAGACCTGCATGGAGCCCTGACAGGTGTCTGAGCCCGGACATCCAAGAAGAATGGCCAAGGAGTTATCTGACCTCCAGCAAAGGTCACAGCGAGGGGTCAGAGGTCAGCTGTGTGTTGTCTGGATTCACCATCCTGCAGAGGGAAAACAAAGTGTTAAATGTCCACTAATTAGGGGTGTTAAAGGAACTCGATCCCAAGACTTAAACTCCATCCCTGGAAGGAGATTTGAAATCTCTGTGCCGCGGCCAGCTTGGCCCGTCTACACAATGGCTGCAGGGTTTTTTTTATTGGATATTTAGGTTTGGCCAGCGGTGACGTCTATACATTGGGACATGTTGGCTTTTTGCATTGTGTTGATCGGTTCTTTATTTGTTTTTTTAATACTTCTTGAACATTTTTGTATTTTTTTCCCATTTTGCTCTGGTTCTTAGGCCCCGCTCACACCTTTTTGGGTGTTGTAGGAAACCAAAGGTAAACTATCCAATGAGCGCCAGGCCTTATTTCTTGTCTTTATGTGATTCCAGCTTCATCGGTATTGGCGGCACAAATCTCATCATGAATTTTGGACGCAGCTTCGGAGACATTTGGCTGCACCAAGTAAAAGTCAGACCGGCGATGAACTTATCGTGTTTTCTGATGAGCTGAACCTGAAATGTACAAATAACGCACACAGAAAGAGATGTGCGGCCCCCTCCATGGGATGCTGTGTGTTCCCTGCCTACATCACAGTGCCAATGGCTCTTCTAACTTGGACTTGTATATTTACCCCCCCCCCCCCCCGGGTTAATTGGAGGTCATGTTTTGGCTTTGCTGATAGTAATTTCATTTGGTCTGCTATCTGCAGTTCTTTGGTTTGGTTTTGTCCCCCCCCCCCCCCCTCACTTTATTCCCTCTCCTCAATCTGCATATTGATCGGGTCCTAATGGAGGAATCGGACACCAGGCCCTCTCCACACCTCTCCCCCACACCGGGGCGGACAATCAATGACTCAGACAGACTGAGGGTCCTAACCCTCCCGCAGCCAATTATTCCATTATCACAAACCTCCTGACCCCTGGAGGCTTCACCGGGCCACCGCGCCACGTGTCTTCTACACCGGACTCCTCTTCTGAGATTGGGAAACCGCCATTAAAAGACAAAAGAGAGCCAAAGAAGGGAGAGAAGGAGAGGAAAGAGAAATCTAAAGGAGAGGACAGGAAAGGAGAAGAGAGGAGAAGAGACTGGAGGACAGGAGAGGAGAGGAGACTGGAGGACAGGAGAGGGGAAGAGAGGACAGGAGAGGAGAGGGGATGAGAACAGAGAAAGGAGAGTAGAGGAGAAGAAAGGACAGGAAAGGGAAGACTGGAGAGTAGAACAGAGGACAAGAGAGGGGAGGAGAGTAGAGTAGAAGAAAGAAGAAGAGAGGGCAGGAGAGAAGAGTAGAGGGGATAAGAGGAGAAGGAACAGAGGATAGGAGAGTCGAGGGGAAGAAAGGACAGGAAAGGAGAGGAGCGGACAGGAGAGGGGAAGAAAGGAGAGAAAAGGAGAGAGGAGAAGAACAGAGAATAGGAGAGTAGAGGAGAATAGAGGACAGGCGAGGAGAGGAGAATAGAGGACAGGAGAAAAGAGTAGAGGGGATAAGAGGAGAGGACAACAGAGAATAGGAGAGTAGAGGAGAAGAAAGGACAGGAAAGGAGAAGAACGGACAGGAGAGAAGAAGAGAGGACAGGAGAGGGGAAGAAAGGAGAGAAGAGGAGAACAGAGAATAGGAGAGTAGAGGAAAAGAGAGGACAGGCGAGGAGAGGAGAAGAGAGGACAGGAGAAAAGAGTAGAGGGGATAAGAGGAGAGGACAACAGAGGATAGGAGAGTAGAGGGGAAGAAAGGAGAGAAGAGGAGAGGATAACAGAGAATAGGAGGGTAGAGGAGAAGAGAGGACAGGCGAGGGAGAGGAGAAGAGAGGACAACAGAGGATAGGAGAGTAGAGGGGAAGAAAGGAGAGAAGAGGAGAGGATAACAGAGAATAGGAGAGTAGAGGAGAAGAGAGGACAGGAGAGTGGAAGACTGAGAGTAGAACAGAGAGAGGAGAAGGCAGAAAAGTACAGAAGAGGGGGGGGGGGGGGGAGAAGAGCAGGAAGAAAAAGAGAGGGGAGGACAAAAAGGGGGAGGGGAGGACCGCAAAGGAAAGTGGAGCAAAGGAGAAGAAAGGGAAGACAAGTGAAGTAAGGGGAGGATAGGGGAAATAGGGGAAAGGAGGGGAGGACAGGAGAGTGTTCAGGAGAATAGGTGAGGAGAAGAGAGGGGGTGGGGAGGGGGACAGGGGTGGAGAATAAAGGAAAGAACAGGAGACAGGAGAAGTGGAGAAGATAGAAGAGGGGAGCTGAGGAAAGAATAGATGGTGGGAAAAGGACCAGGAAGGAGAGGAGAGTTGAGGAAAGGAGAAGACAAGAGAAGACAGGTGAGGAGAGGAGAATAGAAGGCAGGAAAGGGAGGGGAGGAGAGGATAGGATAGGAGAGGGGTGGACAGGAGAGGGGAGAAGCAGACAGGAGGGTAGGACAGGAGATGGGGAAAAAAAGAGGGCATGGAAGGAGAGGGGAAGAAAGGAGAAGAAGGGGGTAGGGGACAACAGGAGAATGGAGAGGAGTTGAGAAAAGACGACAGAAGAAGGGAGAAGGGGGATAGGGGAGGACAGAATATGAGGGACAGAAGAGGGGGGACAAGAGTAGGGTAGAGAAGAGAGAAGTTGAGAATACAGGAGAGGCGAGGAGAGGACAGGAGATGGGAGGAATGGAGACAGGGGAAGAGAAAAGGAAAGGAGAGGAGAAGAGCACATTGGAAAAGTGGAAATCTAGTGATAAAGGAAATGTTTTCTTTTAGAAAACAATCCCATAATTCTGTGGTTTGTCCGGTCTCAGAGTCTTTCTGTAGACAGAGTATAAAGGAAATAAACCTAAGTTATAATTTATAAGCTCCATATCTGCCCCTCAGTAAGTGTCCCTCCTCTCCGCGCCCTTATCATGCGCAGTAATGGACGGAGGAGACGATCCCAGACATATTCCTGATCAGGGAACGCACTTTGACAACTACTCTGATCTTTCGTTCTGCCTAGTATATAATGTATCACATCATGGATGCTTCTCTGAATGTTGAGCGTGCGGAGAGTTTGGAGCGTGTTATCTTTTACGGGAAGACGTCTGCTCCAGTCTGGAGACTTCCCGAGGTTGGCCGGCCAGCAGTCTGCTTCATTTTTTATTCCTCACCCTTTGAACGTCAGAAACAAAGCTTATTTAACAAGTGAGCCCACATGTGTTGCACAGCTTCTGCAGGCCCTGTAACCACCATGAGATACGGAGATATAAAGATCTGTATTATTTTTGGCAGCCCTGCCGGCACAGATGCAGAAAGGGACGGGCTAATGCGCGCCCTGGCATCTGCACTTGGGAGAGGGGGGGGGGGGAACGCATCTTCTTCCAGTGTCCAGCCCTGACAGGAGCCGAGGAACAAAGGTGGAACCTGAGACCCAGGAATACAAATTGTGTCAGAATGTTAAATGTCCAGATCAATGGATTTCACACTGCGAGCTGCTGAGGCCTCCAGGAGGCATGGAGAGTGATTGAACCCTCGACTGAGGCTGAAACACAAACCTGAAACTCAATAATGTGAAGAGGAGCCATCGCCGCTCTCCAAGGCCTTCACCCTGGTGCAGCAAATCGGGAAACTTGTCAATGAGTCAAAACAGTCAGTGTCAGGGCTTGCTGAATGTCAGGGCGGTGAAATGAGCGCCTACCGAGGGCAGAGCAGAGACCGAGGACAGAGCTGAGACCGAGGGCAGAGCCGAGACCGAGGACAGAGCCGAGACCAAGGACAGAGCCGAGACCAAGGACAGAGCCGAGACCGAGGACAGAGCCAAGACTGAGGACAGAACTCAGACCAAAGGCAGAGCCGAGACCGAGGGCAAAGCCCAAGACCGAGGACAGAGCCGAGACCGAGGACAGAGAGTTGAGGCCAAGGGCAGATCCAAGACCGAGGGCAGAGCCGAGACTGAGGACAGAGCCGAGATCGAGGACAGAGCTGAGACATAAGGTAGAGCCGAGACCGAAGGCAGAGCCAAGACCGAGGACAGATTTGAGACTGAGGACAGAGAGTTGAGACCGAGGGCAGATCCAAGACCGAGGGCAGAGCCGAGACTGAGGACAGAGCCGAGACCGAGCCAAGACTGAGGGCAGAGCCGAGACTGAGCCAAGACTGAGGGCAGAGCCGAGACAGAGGACAGAGCCGAGACAGAGGACAGAGCTGAGACCAAAGGCAGAGCCGAGACTGAGGGTAGAGCCAAGACCAAGGAAGATATTCATATTATCACCTCACTGATATGACATCATCACCACTCAGGGCTCCACCCACTGCGCCGCACTGCCTAAATCCCACTCAATGCTGAAACTCCATCCCATTGTCTCTCTGTCTTCTGCACATGCCGGTCTTCATCCTAACGCACTCTGAACATCCATCTATCTTCATGAAAGGTCAAGTGTCAGCATGTTTGAACATTTGACATTTCGGATCTTGGTGAAGAATCGGCATGGAATGGGGATGGAGGGGGGGGGCTGAGTTGAAAAAATAAATGGATGACGGGTCGGGTATTTTGCGAATCAGACCTACCAGGCTACAAAAAGCAGCCCGACAAGTTAAAAGAGACCGTGTCACCAGACTGCTCATTTTAGCGACACTCTTCCTGTAAGATTTATACGGGCATTTCATATATTTTTATTGACTATAAATACCCCGAGACTGCTCCTGGGTGCCGCCATCTTGGATGTGATGTCAGCAGCCCCAGAGATGTCACTCAAGTGATAGTAGAGGGTCTCCAAACTTGGTATGCATAGGGCCAGTTTACTAACTTCATGGGAGCCAGAGTGGAAGCAAAAAATGCCCCGGCTTCAGTGGAAGGTAAAACTATTACATAGTGCCTGTGGTCAGCAAGAGGAAGAATAGTGTCCCATCATTGGTGTCAGTGGGAGGAATAGTGTCCCATCATTGGTGTCAGTGGGAGGAATAGTGTCCCATCATTGGTGTCAGTGGGAGGAATAGTGTCCCATCATTGGTGTCAGTGGGAGGAATAGTGTCCCATCATTGGTATCATTGGGAGGAATAGTGTCCCATCATTGGTATCAGTGGGAGGAATAGTGCCCCCATCATTGGTATCAGTGGGAGGAATAGTGCCCCATCATTGGTGTCAGTGGGAGGAATAGTGTCCCATCATTGGTATCATTGGGAGGAATAGTGCCCCATCATTGGTATCATTGGGAGGAATAGTGCCCCATCATTGGTGTCAGTGGGAGGAATAGTGCCCCATCATTGGTGTCAGTGGGAGGAATAGTGCCCCATCATTGGTATCATTGGGAGGAATAGTGTCCCATCATTGATGTCATTGGGAGGAATAGTGTCCCATCATTGGTATCATTGGGAGGAATAGTGCCCCATCATTGGTGTCATTGGGAGGAATAGTGTCCCATCATTGGTATCATTGGGAGGAATAGTGCCCCATCATTGGTGTCAGTGGGAGGAATAGTGCCCCATCATTGGTGTCATTGGGAGGAATAGTGTCCCATCATTGGTATCATTGGGAGGAATAGTGCCCCATCATTGGTATCAGTGGGAGGAATAGTGCCCCCATCATTGGTGTCAGTGGGAGGAATAGTGCCCCATCATTTGGGTACTAGTACATAAAATGTGATGTAGGGAGGGGCAGAGGAGATGCAGAAGTCAAATAGAAAGTTGAAAGGCACATAAAAAACATAAATATTCATATACAGTATATACTATAGTACCATTCTTATACAGTATATAGGAGTATATATTTGCATTCTTCTGGGCGGGACACAAATTTGAATCATTCGCATCGTTTTAATGGGACCGACGATCACAAGAATGGAAATCTGTTAATTTCTTGGAAATTACCAAAAACCCCAAAAAATAAAATATAAATTAAAAACTGGCGCCCCAACATGACGCCGAATTTCCATTTGATTTCTTTTGGCGTAAAAAGAAATAAAATAAAACCGAAATATTTTTCTATTGTCAGAAATCACAGGAGAGGTCGTATCTGACGTTATCCACTCTGCGGATAAATTCCGTCCACACAGATGGTTCCACAATAAAATAAAAAGCCCCCCCCCCCCCCCCCGGACAGTGGTGTTTATAGACGGCGCGGACCACACACAGCCGTAGAACGCAGGTGATGCGAAATTCCGACCAGTCGCTCGGTGTGCGAGATTTCATGTATGGGGTCTTTGAAGTGATTTGTAAACAGCTGAATAATCACGACCTTGTAGAGCCCCATGTGTAGAGGGAACACAAGTCCCAGCATGCCCACATACTCAAAGATGGATGCTGGGAGATGTAGTTCCTTCACACTGGATGGAGTAGAGCGTCTGACGTGCTTCCTAAACTCCCCATCCCCCGCTCTACTGATGTGTGGTCGGTCGCACACTTGTTGCGTCCTGATAACGCACGTTAACCACTGCGACCGAGCCCCCCCTGTTGCCCGTCCTGCGGTGGTTTGGATTTTCAGTGACCCGGGTGGTGCCCTTCCCGCTGCCAACCTTCCCCTTTGCAGTGCGGGTGGTGTGAACCTTGGACCTCACTGCTGCCTGTTTACTCAACGTGTGAACCATATGTCACCCCAACAGGGCCGTGTTTATTGTCCAACGCCCCCCCCCCGCCCCCGCCGCGGCCGGCTCCTCCGATTCTTCTTCTTGTTTTTGACTTTGATTTTCAATTCGGTTTTAAAAACATTTAAAAAAGGAATAAAGTGAGACCACACCGAAGAGAGAGACGCCTCGCCATTCCTCGCCCCCCACGACCGCCCTCCTGGACGCACGAACGTAAAATCCCTCCATCGCTGAGGGAGAACTCAGCTAATCGCTATTTACACCTCAACACAGGACACAGGACATCACTCCCATACGGGTCCAAGAAAAAAAAAAGTGACCAAAAATGATCATGTGCTGGGGGGGGGGGGGGGGGGGGGGGGGGGGGGGGGGGGGGGGGGGGGGGGGGGGGGTCAGGCCCCCTTCACACCTCAGAGTTCTGCGCCTCGAATCTCCAAGACGCTGAAGAAGAGAAAAAAAATGATCAATGATTCTCTATGGAGACGGATCCCATCTCCACTACAACTCGCCTGACGCCAAATTTTTTGTAGCATTTTAGGCGCATTTTTATTCCCATAGAAATTAATGGAAACACGCGATTTGCGTGTTTTCTCGCTATTTTCTGCTCAAGTGAGAAAAAATGTGAAAAAATAAATAAAACATTGTACATATGAATAAATAAGTGTAAAATAAATATACATATAACTAAAAATCATTATAAATAAATAATAAATAAATTAATAATATGTAATAATAAATAAATAATAATTAACCCCTAACCTCAAATAAAAAAATAAATCAATTAGTAGTATTGTAATAATAATAATAACACCCCTTCAGGAAATATGCGTCAAATCACTCAGGAGCCAATGGGAACCAAGGCGAGGCTCGCACCTAGCATTTTGTGAAGGTGCATTTTTGTGCACGCTTGTGGGTGCATTTTTCACGCGTTTTTGCTCTACACACATAGGGCAGCTCATTCATTTCAATGGACGGCCCTATGCACAACAAATGTGCCAAAGTAACTCATCAGTGCAGCCTCATCAGTGCTCATCAGTGCAGCCTCATCTGTGCCCGTCAGTGCAGCCTCATCTGTGCCCATCAGTGCAGCCTCATCTGTGCCCATCAGTGCAGCCTCATCTGTGCCCATCAGTGCAGCCTCATCTGTGCCCATCAGTGCCCGTCAGTGAAGGAGAAAAAATTACTTATTTACAAAATGTTATAACAGAAACTAAGAAAAACTTTTTTTTTTCAAAATCTTCTGGGTTTATTTCATTTGTTTAGCAAAAAATAAAGGCCCCCCCCAGTGGTGATTAAATCCCACCAAAAGAAAACTCTATTTGTGTGAAAAAAATGATAAAAACGTCACATGGGTACAGCGTTTCATGACCGCGTAATTGTCATTCAAAGTGTGAGAGTGCTGAAAGTTGAGAATTGTCCTGGGCAGGAAGGGGGTGAAAATACCGATACAAATCATCAATACTGAATTCTTCTATTCCTGAGATTTAAGAACGTTGAATTATATTCCTAAGAATGAATCGCACCCGGACACCTGCAGCACCTTCCTGCATCGCACCCCGCAGCACGTTCCTGCATCGCACCCGCAGCGCCTTCCTGCATCGCACCAGCAGCACGTTCCTGCATCGCACCCGCAGCACTTTCCTGCATCGCACCCGCAGCACCTTCCTGCATCGCACCCGCAGCAACTTCCTGCATCGCACCCGCAGCACGTCCCTGCATCGCACCAGCAGCACGTTCCTGCATCGCACCAGCAGCACGTTCCTGCATCGCACCCGCAGCACCTTCCTGCATCGCACCCGCAGCACGTTCCTGCATCGCACCCGCAGCACCTTCCTGCATCGCACCCGCAAGCACGTTCCTGCATCGCACCAGCAGCACGTTCCTGCATTGCACCCACAGCACATTCCCGCATCACACCTTCGGCATGCTCCCGCATCGCACCCGCAGGGTGTTCCTGCATTGCACCGGCAGCAATGTCCCTGCATCACACCCGCAGCACATTCCTGCATCACACCCGCAGCACCTTCCTGCAACGCACCCGCAGCACCTTCCTGCATCGCACCCGCAGCACCTTCCTGCATCGCACCCCGCAGCACCTTCCTGCATCGCACCCGCAGCACCTTCCTGCATCGCACCCGCAGCACCTTCCTGCATCGCACCCGAAGCAACTTCCTGCATCACACCCGCAGCACCTTCCTGCATCGCACCCGAAGCAACTTCTGCATCACACCCGCAGCACCTTCCTGCATCGCACCCGCAGCACCTTCCTGCATCGCACCCGCAGCACCTTCCTGCATCGCACCCGAAGCAACTTCCTGCATCACACCCGCAGCACGTCCCTGCATCGCACCAGCAGCACGTTCCTGCATCGCACCAGCAGCACATTCCTGCATCGCACCCGCAGCACCTTCCTGCATCGCACCCGCAGCACGTTCCTGCATCGCACCCGCAGCACGTTCCTGCATCGCACCCGAAGCAACTTCCTGCATCGCACCCGCAGCACGTCCCTGCATCGCACCAGCAGCACGTTCCTGCATCGCACCCGCAGCACCTTCCTGCATCGCACCCGCAGCACCTTCCTGCATCGCACCCGCAGCACCTTCCTGCATCACACCCGCAGCAGGTTCCTGCATCGCACCAGCAGCACGTTCCTGCATCGCACCCAGCAGCACGTTCCTGCATTGCACCCACAGCACATTCCGCATCACACCTTTGGCATGCTCCCGCATCGCACCCGCAGGGTGTTCCCTGCATTGCACCGGCAGCATGTCCTGCATCACACCCGCAGCACATTCCTGCATCCACACCCGCAGCACGCTCCTGCATCGCACCCGCAGCACGTTAAATCTCCAGATTCCCATAAAACAGTCCCGGGTGATCCCGCCATGAAAGTCCTTCTTCAGGCACTTCCTGTTATTGGGTGACAACACTCTGTAGTTGTGTCCCAATTGCGCTCCTGTGTTGTCACCCGGCTTCTTATAGAGACTACAAATGGCTCCTCTCAGCCCACATCACACAGAGCTGGTCCATTGTTGTCACCCTCAGGAGAAGTGATGTGCAGCCAATCACTGGAGTGTATGGAGACAGGAAGTGTCCTGCAAAGAGGTTGCAGGAGATCAGCAGCACAGAGATGGAAGAAGTCAGGAATAAACGTGGATTGTATTGTCTATGGTAGACGGGATTGTGATGCTGCCGGGGGAGCATGAACAATGGCTCTGCGATGGGATGGGGGGGGGGAGGAGAAAAGACTCCATCCATCTCTCAGAAATCCGATCCCGGAGCGGCGAGCCCCAGAGATGTCAGCAAACCGCCTTTTACAGAATTAAAGGGGCAACATTTCATGGCAAATTCAATCAGCGATTCCGTCCAGCCAGACGTCTGTAAACAAAGGTCTCCAATGCGATCCCCGGGGGGACGGGCCGGCCGCTCTGATGGCGGAATATGACCCGCGGATCCGGGGGAGGAGAGCGCCGGGGGGGGGCGTTATCGGGAAGGGAGACGCTGCAAATGGATCGCAAATGACTTTTCACCAACATTAGACTTTTCCGGTATTAGATCCTCGCAGGACGTTTACAGGGGAACTCCAGACCAACGACTGCGACGATCGCTACCAATCCAGCGCCGCCACGATCGAATGTTATCCCTCTAAGGGCCCCTTCACACTTGTGCCACTTGTCATGTAACTCTGGACCCCAAAGTCGTACCCCAAGTTTTCCCAATGAGAATCGCTCATATCTGTGCAACTTAAAGTCGCAGCGACCGCACTGACCATAGACTTCAATGTAAACCCCTCAAAAGTCGCATTATAAAGTCGTAGCAGCATGATATACGTGCGACTTGTGTACGGCTTTATACAGCACAATCACATTGGTCAGTCGTAACAAAATCACATCAAAGTCGCACGATTTTGAAGTCGCACAAGTGTGACTGGACTCTAAGCTGGCCACACACCATACAATCTGATTGTACAATCTCCTTCCTGTAACAGGAGGACACCCCTAGACTATCTACTCCATTTGTAGCAAGGTAGGTTTAGCCCTTTTATATTAATACCGGTATATATAGTAGTTGATGGAGGATCTAAAGAAGATTGTACAATCAGATTGTATAGTGTGTGGTCACCTCTGAAATGCGTTTTTCTGGATATTTTTGTTGTTGTTTTGTCTCTCACTGTTATAATAAACCGACCAATAAAATGATAGACGGATCGTTTCTTTGACAGTGGGGCAAACGTACAAAATCAGCAGCCGATCAAATAAATTTTCCCCCCTCACTGTACCCATAGTGATCCCGTTATCGATCGTTCATTATCGGGGCGATCTTTAGAATCTGATAAGGAAAGGACATTGTGGCAAAATATGTGATTTTTCACTTCTGGATGGAAATGATTATTTTCTCTTTTTTGGTCCTTCAAATTCTAGCAAAACTCGCCGTTGTGGCGGAGCCGGGAGCGTCCCATTGTCCAGAGAAATCGGCGTTTCCTCCAGAATTCTGGGCGATGGCGTCCATTGTGCTGCGGATTGTTCTGGGGGGGAGGGGGGGTGTTGGACGCGCACAGAGCCACCTTGTTATCTGAGACGTGTGATTGTCACCTGACACCCCCCCTTCTGTCCGTCGCTCACCATAAGGGGTCCTGACAGGCCGTATGTTCCGCCATAACCGCCCCCCCCCATCACCAAGACGCCTCTGAGTGACATGTGTCACCGCCCCCGCCCACAACCCCCCCCCCCCCCCCCCCGGATTCCTCTCTCCGAGGTCCGATGTCCTATGAAATGACTTCAGATCACCGCCGGCAAATCTTCAGATTAAAGTGGAACTGAAGGCAAGCGATGGAGTAAGGGAGGGTCGGACCCCCTGTCAGGTGTCCCCACTGGGGGGAGATTTCCCTTTACTTCCTGTCCCAAAACAGGTGAGAGGAAAGCCCTACAAGTTGGTTTCCACCAGAACTGGTGTCCCCATTGGAAGATTCCCCCTCTGTTCCTGTTCTGGTGACAACCCAAAAATTTGGGATTTTCCTTCACTCTCTGTGATAACACAATAACAGCATTCACACTTCAGAATTTTGAATCACGGGCAGATTCGCGGCAAATCAAATAAAAAACAAAAAAATCCGATTGATTGTTGATTTTTCTCCACCCTGTTGAATACCAATACATTGTAAATCAATATATTTATGTTTTTTAACCGTATTTTGTAAATAAAAGTTATTCCTTTTTAGCAGAGGTTTGTGTAAGGAATTAGGCTGCGTTCACACTTCAGCGTTTTGAATTGCGGGCAGATTTGCCGCGAATCTGCCCACGATTTAAAAGCGCCGATGTGTGAATGGCAAATCACAGGACTCGCATTTGAGATGCCGCCATTCATTTGAACGACACCTCAAATCGCGGCGTGGGTTTGACGCAAGAGAAATCACGCTGTAATCGCGGCAACACGTATCGCGGGAAGCATGTCGCCCAAAAGTAGCTCCTGACCTTCTATTTTTTGGGAAACGTGCTTCCTGCGATGCGTTTTGCCACGATTGCAGCGTGATTTCTCTCACGTCAGACCCACGCCGCGATCTGAGGTGTCGTTCAGATGAATGGCGGCATCTCAAATGCGAGTCCCGTGATTTGCCATTCACACAAATCTGCCCGCAATTCAAAACGCTGAAGTGTGAACGCAGCCTAATTCCTTACACAAACCTCTGCTAAAAAGGAATAACGTTTATTTACAAAATACGGTTAAAAAACATAAATATATTGATTTACAATGTATTGGTATTCAACAGGGTGGAGAAAAATCAACAATCAATCGGATTTTTTGGGGTTTTTATTTGATTTGCCGCGAATCTGCCTGTGATTCAAAATTCTGACGTGTGAATGCGTCTCCACTCACACCTTAAAAATCCCTCCCTGTGTATTCTCTCTCCATCAATTATCTGATGTAAAGGGATGATAAATAGATATATTTCTGGCCTTATCCACAAAATCAAACATGGTTACATTACTTTTATTTACAAAATACGGTTAAAAAGCATGAATATATTGATTTACCATGTATTGGTATTCATTCAACATGAAGACATTTCCATCACACTTGTAGTTCTACATGTTTCACCCTCTTGGCTTCTTCAGGAAAAGCGTGATAATAATAATAATAATTGCAAGACAAAAAAAATCACACTATGACATCACTAACATCAAAATAAGCATATTAACAATATGAAGAGCACAGAACAAACACTGTTTAAGCGAGGCTGTACCTACCAAGCAAACACGGCACCCAACCTCCAAATGTGATTGGAGGAAAACATAAAAATCAGAGAGATGTACAGCAGGGTTTGTCCAATGGCACCACACAAGCCCACCCCCAGGGGTATCAGGACCAACACTGGACCTCCCATAGAGGAGACTGAAGGGCCACAGAAACTACAAAGTAATGATGAATCGTGTGTTTAACATTTTGGATATCTAATGTAACACGCGATTCATCATTACTTTACACCTCTCTGATTTTTATGTTTTCCTCCAATCACATTTGGAGGTTGGGTGCCGTGTTTGCTTAGTAGGTACAACCTCGCCTAAACATTGTCTGTTCTGTGCTCTACATATTGTTAATATGCTGCTTTCGATTTTTTGTGATGTCACAGTGTGATTTTTTTTGTTCTCTTACTATTATTATTATCATCACACTTTTCCTGAAGAAGCCAAGATGGCGAAACATGTAGAAAGAACTACAAGTGTGATGGAAATTTCCTCAGGTTGACTACCAATACACGGCTAAATCAATGGATTCATCTTTTTTTAATCATTGTTTGCAAACAAAAGTTATTCAGTTATAACAGAGGTTTGTGTAACAAAGACTCGCACCTTAAAAATCCCATCCTGAGTATTCTCTTTCCGTCAATTATATAACAATGTAACTAAAAGAGGAGTTTTTCAGATGTAGAAACGCTCGACCTCTGATAAAAGCTTCAAAACGCTGAAAAACGCGGCTATTCGGCTTTTCTCAGCGTTTTTGAGGCCATAGGCGTGTGTGGGCGTATAGTTTTGCAAAAAAAAAGAAAAATGCTAAAAAAAAAAGCTAAAAAAAAAAAACACTACTGCAAAAAAATGCTGCAAAACTCATTTTACAGCTATAGCTAACACTGCTGGCGTTTTTATAACGTCCCGTGTGCACGAGGCTTTAAACTAAATAACAATGTAACAATATAACAATGTATCTAAATAACTATGTAACAATGTGACTATATAAAAATGTAACCATATAACTATATAACAAAGTATCTATATAGCTATGTAACAGTGTAACTATATGATGAATTAACTATGTAACAATGTAACTATATAACGAATTAACTACGTAACAATGTGACTATATAACTATGTAAAAATATAACAATGTATCTATGTAACTATGTAACAATGTATAAGTAGGTAACTATGTTTACAGCATTAGTCAATCGGCTCAATCAAACTGACTATAATGAAGTTTATCATCAATCACAAGACAAGGCTGAGGTTGTCCGGCGCGCTGGAAGATTTCTACCATCAATATCCCAATTTTTAGAAAACTTTATTAAAAAAAAAAACACCCCCCCCCCCCCCGACTCCACCCCGGGGGGGCCATTAATAAACACAATAAAGTGGGAATTAAAAATGTCTACAACATAAGAGTAGAAGTGTGGGCGCCCCCCCCCCCGGAGTTGGGAAATAAACCCGGCAGGGGTTCCAGGGAATAATCCGCCCCCCTTTATCTGATAGGATTAGGATCTATTAACTCATTGTGTCCTGGAGGAAAGTGTCCTGTCATCCTGTCACTGATGATGGTGTATAGAGGACAGATAATACCCCCCCCCCATCCCCCGGCCCTCAGCCTTGTTACCCCCCCTGGAGCTGGGACTCTCCTCTCAATAGGCAGAGAAAAGGCCCCACTTTGTCATGTCATGTACAGCTGTTAACCTCCTGCGGGCGGCGGCGGGGAGACACAGGGATCTTATTTATGTATTTGCCGGGGTGACAAAAGCCGGGCCGGATTCCTGCTGGGCCGGCATAATGTAACCACCAGCATCTCTGTGTACCCCCCCTCCCCCCCTCCTCCCTGTGTGGACCATCCCGGACACTGCAGGTGTTCCACTGAATTAACCCGCCGCATAGCTACCGCCTCCATAGTAACGCAAATCAGGACCCTACAGCGAGCCGGGGGGGGGGGGGGGGGGGGGGGGGAGGGGGGATCGGGGGTCCTGGTTCACTCGGAGGTCCCAATTCAGGAAAAGAAATAAATAAAAGGGAAAGTGAGAAGAGAAGACGAAGCCGGAATCTCCGGAGTGACAATTCTGCTGCATCAGCATCCCGCCGGCCAAACCGAGGGGGGAGGGGGGGTCACTACAATAATCCGCCTTAATAAACTGACAGATTTTGAGGGAAATATTAACTAGAGGCGTGAATTATGCAGAAAATACGATCTCCCGCCGCCCCCCCGCCGCCCCCCGCCGCAGAGCTCTGCAAGTCCAGGTTTTTTTTTTTTAATTAGAATTTAAAAATTTGTAAAAAGTTTAGAATTTTTTTTTTTTTTTTCATCCAGCTGTCAGATGTCTCATTTGCCAGACATATAATTAGCGATTTATCGATCGATGGAAGGAATAAATATGCGCTGAAAGGTCGCAGGGGCGGAGCTATCGCTAAAGCACACAGAGAATATTGATGGCGGAGTTTTTGGCCCCCGAATTCTGGACACATATTTCTATATTTTATCCTCATTTGAATTGTTTGTCAATCGATTAAAGCTGAACTCCGGGACAAAAACTTTTACTTAAATAAATTCAAAAATAACCAAAAAGGATATAAATCCTCTCTGTGTGCACCAAATGTCTCTGCAAACCCGGATATTACCTTGTAAAAGTAGCAGTGACATCATCACTGTGACATCATCACTGAAAGGCTGTGGGAGGGGCACAAGAGGAGGGACCAGAGCTGTGGGAGGGGCCAATCAGACTCCACCCATTGCATAAACGAAAGGAGGGGGTGGAGACAAGATTGATCACCCTGCACAAGGAGAGGGAGCAGAGCTGTGGGAGGGGGAAAGCAGGCTCCGCCCACTACAGAAACTAAAGGAGGGGCGGAGACCAGACCAGTCCTCCTGCACAAGGAGAGGGAGCAGAGCTGTGGGAGGGGCCCAGCAGGCTCCACCCACTACAGAAAATACAGGAGGGGGAAAAGACCAGACCAGTCCTCCTGCAAAAGGAGAGGGAGCAGAGCTGTGGGAGGGGCCCAGCAGGCTCCACCTACTACAGGAGGGGGTGGAGACAAGACCAGGCCCCTGCACAAGGAAAGAGAGCAGCAGTGGGCGGGGTTTATTACAGGAAGTCTCACACTGGATTTCTGCACAGATCTGGGAGAAATACACAAACATCACCGAAATTAGAGGAAGATTTTTTTTTTAATCCTTTGTTACATCCCAGTACTGCCGATCTCCTGCTGCCTCTTTGCAGCCACTTCCTGTCTTCATGCACTCCAGTGATGGCTGCATGGCCTGAGAAATAACATACAGCCATCGCTGGAGTGCATGAAGACAGGAAGTGGCTGCAAAGGGGCCGCAGGAGATCAGCAGTACTGGGATGTAACAAAGGATGAAAAAAAAGCAAAAACAAGGATTTTATTTAAAAACTTAGCAATGGTGAACAAAGCAAACTAAGGGATTTATTTACAAATGTTTTGATTGAAGATTCACACAACTTTCACCCACGATGCGCATATTGTTCCCATAAGATTTAATCAGAACAAAGGCTGAATCCTTGGGTATAGGTTGTGTGAATCTTTGGGTAAAAACATGAAGGATGCGCTTTGTGGACGTGAGTAAAATTGCGCCACGCATATGCGCGATTTCGCATATCGTCACGCTACAGACATCGGGCAGCCCATTCATTTCAATGGACTACAAAATAGGCCGTAATGTCATCCAGGTACTGTGTACATCAAGGGTAATGTAATAAAACAATGTATCAAAATGTTTACATTTCTGTTATAAAGTCAGATAATATGTTATATTATATATTATTTTATATTGTATTATGAATTATAATATTCTATATTATATTATATAGTATTTTAAATCACATTATGTATCATATTAGCTTATTTTATTATTATTATTATTCTACAAGATTTATATAGCGCCGACAGTTTACACAGCGCTTTACAACATGAGGGCAGATGGAACAATTACAATGCAATTTAATACAGGAGGAATCAGAGAGCCCTGCTCATTAGAGCTTACAATCTAATTTTATATCATATTATATATTATTTTAAATTCTATAAGATATTATATTATTTTATACATAATATATATTATGTTATTTTATTGTGTAATATATATTATATTGATTTATATCATATTATATATTATTTTATATTGTATTATGAAGTATAATTTTTTATATTGTAATATGTGGTATTTTACATTGCAATATGTATTCTATTAGTTTATTTTATAATATATTATTCCATATCATATTATATATAATGTTATATTGTTTTACAAAGTATAATTTTTTTATATTGTATTATATAGTATTTTATATTGCAATATGTATTCTATTTGTTTATTTTATATTATATTATATTGTATTATATTATATTATATCATGTTATATATTATTTTATACTGTGTTACAAAGTATAATTTTTTTATATTGTATTATATGGTATTTTACATGGCAATATGTATTCTATTAGTTTATTTTATATTATATTATTTTATATTGTATTAGATATTATATTAGTGTATACATATTATGTAGTTTTATTTTGTAATATATATTTTATATTATATACTATTTTATACTGTATTATAAATTATATTATTTTAAACATATTAAATGATTTTACTTTTTATTATATATGATATTATTTTCTATCATATTATATGTTATTATATATTGTATTATATACGATATTATTTCTATCATATTATATATTATTTTATATTGTATTATATACAATATTATTTTCTATCATATTATATATTATTTTATATTGTATTATATATGATATTATTTTCTATCATATTATTTTATATTGTATTATATACGATATTATTTTCTATCACATTATAAGGTCTGGAAATCAGGTGACAGTAATTTTGTGGCCCCCGAAACACCACGGCCAATCAGATATATCCTGCAAATAATCAATTACCACCCCCCAAACATATTTGTATCTTTTTTCCTGACTTGTTACATTGTGATTCTGTTGATTCCGCAGAGCTCAAAGCTGCATCTTCACCCCGGCCGGCACAGCGCGTTCGGTCGTAAAAAGAAAAAAAAAAGAAGAAGAAAAGCGAGCGACAGATGAAAAAAAGATGTTTTTAAGTTGCTAATAAAACTGAAAATGTAGACAGTTTGCAGAGAAATGGGCTGGGAGCCGGGCGCTTTCATTTAAGCATCTTGTCGCCGTAAATAACGCCGCGCGAGGAGGGGAGCCGCATTGCATACATGCGCGCCCGTTCCTTTTTTTTCTCTAATTTTATTTTCCCCCGTAAATCATCCGGGTGAGCGATAATATTTGTGTTCTGTAATGAGTCTCTGGTGATCCATTCAGCGACTTGGCAACAAGGGACGATCGGAGGCTGCTGCGCCGTCTCTTTCCTCCCCTCCGCCAAACTGCCGGTTATTTGTTGTAATCCCCCCAGCGAGTCCGGCGCTAAGTGTTAACCCCCTCCTGACCGCCCAAACCTTCTTTACAGGTAAGGGTCGGCCCTCTGTGAATAAAAAGTATCAATACATTATATTATTAATAAGTTGATAATTATTTGATATTGGTCTTATTACTATTTTATTCCATTGCAATATCACGTTCATGTCTTGTTATCGTACCGATATGAATTGTATACGGCATTGTCAGCCCTGATGAAGGGGAGAACACCCCGAAACATGTCGGGTCATTATTGTGATTAATACAAAGTATCTGGACTTTCCGCTCGTCTGTGGCGCTCTCTTCTTTCCATCACATTTATTGCCAATGGTACAAGGACCTGTCCGGGCCTATCAGACTTTACAGGGTTGTATTAATCTCAGAGCCGGAACTGATATCTCCATTAGAGTCTGGAACTCTGACAACATTTCTTCAATGACTTCTGGAGTCACTGACCCGGAACAAGCATGCAGCCAGTGAAATAAGAACACCCGATACTGGTTCTGGACCAATAACTCAGTAAATGTTGAAGAAATTGGATCTACAGCACATGACAACTTTCAAGGGAACCCGTGTATATTTCTCTAGACAGGTCCCCTTTAATGAGAATCTAAGGTTACATTGAAGCTCCCAAACCTCAGGCAGACACATATTTCAGATACATACAGAATGTCCACAAATCTTCTAGGGCCCAAAACTGGGCATCTCCCATAAGCATATGTTCCTGATCTCTCAAGTGTCAATGTTCTAGACCAACAAGTGTCAGTGTCTCATTGTTCTGGACCCCCAAGTGTCAGGGTGTCATTGTTCTGGGACCCCCAAGTATCAGTGTGTCATTGTCCTGGACCCCCAAGTGTCAGTGTGCCATTGTTCTGGGACCCCCAAGTGTCAGGGTGTCATTGTTCTGGACCCCCAAGTGTCAGTGTGTCATTGTTCTGGACCCCCAAGTGTCAGTGTGTCATTGTTCTGGACCCCCAAGTGTCAGTGTGTCATTGTTCTGGACCCCCAAGTGTCAGTGTGTCATTGTTCTGGGACCCCCAAGTGTCAGTGTGTCATTGTTCTGGGACCCCCAAGTGTCAGTGTGTCATTGTTCTGGACCCCCAAGTGTCAGTGTGTAATTGTTCTGGACCCCCAAGTGTCAGGGTGTCATTGTTCTGGACCCCCAAGTGTCAGTGTGTCATTGTTCTGGACCCCCAAGTGTCAGTGTCTCATTGTTCTGATACCCCAAGCAGAGTCGGCTCTCTAATTAGGCAAATTAGGCGGTCGCCTAAGGCCTCGCACTCACAGGGGCCTCGCGGCCGCCTAATTTGCCTGTTCTCAATCACTGAAGTTGACGCCGGCGGCTCCGCCTACCCCCACTGGGACTCTGTGGCTTAGGAGCTGACGGACAAATCAGATACTGCCCGCAGCCTGAGGAATAGCTGCCTCATCACGGAGCGTCCTAGTCCGTGGGGCCTCATGTGTAAGTTTTGCCTAAGTCCTCACAAAGCCTAGAGCCACCTCTGACCCCAAGTGTCAGTGTGTCATTGTACTGGGACCCCCAAGTGTCAGTGTGTCATTGTACTGGGACCCCCAAGTGTCAGTGTGTCATTGTACTGGGACCCCCAAGTGTCAGTGTGTCATTGTTCTGGGACCCCCAAGTGTCAGTGTTCCATTGTTCTGGGATCCCCCAAGTCTCAGGGTGTCATTGTTCTGGACCCCCAAGTGTCAGTGTGTCATTGTTCTGGGACCCCCAAGTGTCAGGGTGTCATTGCACTGGGACCCCCAAGTGTCAGTGTGTCATTGTTCTGGGACCCCCAAGTGTCAGTGTTCCATTGTTCTGGGATCCCCCAAGTGTCAGGGTGTCATTGTTCTGGGACCCCAAGTGTCAGTGTGTCTTTGTTCTGGGACCCCCAAGTGTCAGGGTGTCATTGTTCTGGGACCCCCAAGTGTCAGGGTGTCATTGTTCTAGGACCCCCAAGTGTCAGGGTGTCATTGTTCTGGACCCCCAAGTGTCAGTGTGTCATTGTTCTGGGACCCCCAAGTGTCAGTGTGTCATTGTTCTGGGACCCCCAAGTGTCAGGGTGTCATTGTTCTAGGACCCCCAAGTGTCAGGGTGTCATTGTTCTGGACCCCCAAGTGTCAGTGTGTCATTGTTCTGGGACCCCCAAGTGTCAGGGTGTCATTGTTCTAGGACCCCCAAGTGTCAGGGTGTCATTGTTCTGGGACCCCCAAGTGTCAGGGTGTCATTGTTCTGGACCCCCAAGTGTCAGGGTGTCATTGTTCTGGGACCCCCAAGTGTCAGTGTGTCATTGTTCTGGGACCCCCAAGTGTCAGGATGTCATTGTTCTGGGACCCCCAAGTGTCAGTGTGTCATTGTTCTAGGACCCCCAAGTGTCAGTGTGTCATTGTTCTAGGACCCCCAAGTGTCAGGGTGTCATTGTTCTAGGACCCCCAAGTGTCAGGGTGTCATTGTTCTGGGACCCCCAAGTGTCAGGGTGTCATTGTTCTGGACCCCCAAGTGTCAGGGTGTCATTGTTCTGGGACCCCCAAGTGTCAGGGTGTCATTGTTCTGGACCCCCAAGTGTCAGGGTGTCATTGTTCTGGGACCCCCAAGTGTCAGTGTGTCATTGTACTGGGACCCAAAGTGTCAGTGTGTCATTGTTCTGGGACCCCCAAGTGTCAGGGTGTCATTGTTCTGGACCCCCAAGTGTCAGTGTGTCATTGTTCTGGGACCCCAAGTGTCAGTGTGTCATTGTTCTGGGACCCCCAAGTGTCAGGGTGTCATTGTTCTGGGACCCCCAAGTGTCAGTGTGTCATTGTTCTGGGACCCCCAAGTGTCAGTGTGTCATTGTTCTGGGACCCCCAAGTGTCAGGGTGTCATTGTTCTGGGACCCCCAAGTGTCAGGGTGTCATTGTTCTGGGACCCCCAAGTATCAGTGTGTCATTGTTCTGGGACCCCCAAGTGTCAGGGTGTCATTGTTCTGGACCCCCAAGTGTCAGGGTGTCATTGTTCTGGACCCCCAAGTGTCAGGGTGTCATTGTTCTGGGACCCCCAAGTGTCAGTGTGTCATTGTACTGGGACCCAAAGTGTCAGTGTGTCATTGTTCTGGGACCCCCAAGTGTCAGGGTGTCATTGTTCTGGGACCCCCAAGTGTCAGGGTGTCATTGTTCTGGACTTCCAAGTGTCAGGGTGTCATTGTTCTGGGACCCCCAAGTGTCAGTGTGTCATTGTTCTGGGACCCCCAGGTGTCAGGGTGTCATTGTTCTGGGACCCCCAAGTGTCAGGGTGTCATTGTTCTGGACCCCCAAGTGTCAGGGTGTCATTGTTCTGGGACCCCCAAGTGTCAGGGTGTCATTGTTCTGGACTCCCAAGTATCAGGGTGTCATTGTTCTGGACCCCCAAGTGTCAGTGTGTCATTGTTCTGGACTCCCAAGTATCAGGGTGTCATTGTTCTGGACCCCCAAGTGTCAGGGTGTCATTGTTCTGGGACCCCCAAGTGTCAGGGTGTCATTGTTCTGGGACCCCCAAGTGTCAGTGTGTCATTGTTCTGGGACCCCAAGTGTCAGGGTGTCATTGTTCTGGGACCCAAAGTGTCAGTGTGTCATTGTTCTGGGACCCCAAGTGTCAGGGTGTCATTGTTCTGGGACCCAAAGTGTCAGTGTGTCATTGTTCTGGGACCCCCAAGTGTCAGTGTGTCATGGTTCTGGGACCCAAAGTGTCAGTGTGTCATTGTTCTGGGACCCAAAGTGTCAGTGTGTCATTGTTCTGGGACCCCCAAGTGTCAGTGTGTCATGGTTCTGGGACCCAAAGTGTCAGTGTGTCATTGTTCTGGGACCCAAAGTGTCAGTGTGTCATTGTTCTGGGACCCCCAAGTGTCAGTGTGTCATGGTTCTGGGACCCAAAGTGTCAGTGTGTCATTGTTCTGGGACCCAAAGTGTCAGGGTGTCATTGTTCTGGGACCCCAAGTATCAGTGTGTCATTGTTCTGAGACCCACAAATGTTAGGGTGTCATTGTTCTGGATTCCCAAGTGTTCTGGGACCCCGAAGTGTCAGTTCACAGATACCCAAACTCCATGAATCATACTACATATGAGATTTTTATTTTTGGGAATTGCCCCTCCCATTATTAATGTCAATCATCTGGTCAGGAATTCTCTTCATTATGTATCATATATAATAACACTCAACAAATAAATACAAATAAAGATGACATCACAGTCACAAGCCATCAGCAGACAACAGAGGACAAACCAGAGCTGCAATGTATAGTGAGGGGACGATCGGATTGTGGGCTGAGATGTGTCGATCGTACACCATGCGTATACTGCGCCATTACTGTGCTGTGCACCTCAAACCACCAAATGATGGTTTTATCCCTCCCAAACCTAGAAGGTGCGTCTCACAATGCCAACACTTTTTTTTTATATAATAATCTGAAATTTAAAAAAATAAAATATTGTGCCCTAGCTCCAAAGTGAAAGCAACATTTTCCTGTTGTCTCAGGAACAGGAATAAAGGGGACATCTTCCAATGGGGACACCTGTTCTGGTAACAACTGTCTAAGAGAGACTTCCTCTCACTTCCTGTTGTGTCTCTAGGACAGGAAATTACATCTCCATAACGAGACACAGACAGCAAAGAACTGAGTGGGACCCGTCATTATAGTAAAGTAAAACCTCCCTGTAAAAAGACATGTATATTCAACTTTCTGGTGACCCTTAAGAATCATTCGGATGGCTGATTTTGTTTTAAGGTTAGTTTTGTACTTTCCTCCAGTTAGTTTGAGGTCATGTCCCCGTGTTCTTCATCTTGGCTTCATATTGAAAACTCTGCCCTCCAGAACTTTAGTTCACCCCTTTCATGTATTTAAAGGTTTCAGTCATGTCCATCCTTTCCCTTCTTTCCTCCAGACTGTACATATTAAGTTCATGAAGTCTCTCCTGATATGTTTTATCCCTCAGACCTTTCACCATTTTTGTTCCCCGTCTCTGGACTCGTTATATCTTATCAATACCTTTTTGTAAGTGAGATCTCCAGAACTGGACACATTATTCTAAATGAGGTCTCACCAAAGCTCTTTATAATGGAATCAGGACCTCCTTCCTCCTGCTGGTGATCCCTCTAGTGATATAAAGATCTATATAGAGGAATCAGGACCTCCTTCCTCCTGCTGGTGACCCCTCTAGTGATATAAAGATCTATATAGAGGAATCAGGACCTCCGTCCTCCTGCTGGTGACCCCTCTAGTGATATAAAGATCTATATATAGAGGAATCAGGACCTCCTTCCTCCTACTGTTGACCCCTCTAGTGATATAAAGATCTATATATAGAGGAATCAGGACCTCCTTCCTCCTGCCGGTGATCCCTCTAGTGATATAAAGATCTATATAGAGGAATCAGGACCTCCTTCCTCCTGCCGGTGATCCCTCTAGTGATATAAAGATCTATATAGAGGAATTAGGACCTCCTTCCTCCTGCCGGTGATCCCTCTAGTGATATAAAGATCTATATAGAGGAATCAGGACCTCCTTCCTCCTGCTGGTGACCCCTCTAGTGATATAAAGATCTATATAGAGGAATCAGGACCTCCGTCCTCCTGCTGGTGACCCCTCTAGTGATATAAAGATCTATATATAGAGGAATCAGGACCTCCTTCCTCCTACTGTTGACCCCTCTAGTGATATAAAGATCTATATATAGAGGAATCAGGACCTCCTTTCTCCTGCTGGTGATCCCTCTAGTGATATAAAGATCTATATAGAGGAATCGGGACCTCCTTCCTCCTGCTGGTGACCCCTCTAGTGATATAAAGATCTATATAGAGGAATCAGGACCTCCTTCCTCCTGTCGGTGACCCCTCTAGTGATATAAAGATCTATATAGAGGAATCAGGACCTCCTTCCTCCTGCTGGTGACCCCTCTAGTGATATAAAGATCTATATAGAGGAATCAGGACCTCCTTCCTCCTGTCGGTGACCCCTCTAGTGATATAAAGATCTATATAGAGGAATCAGGACCTCCTTCCTCCTGCTGGTGATCCCTCTAGTGATATAAAGATCTATATAGAGTAATTAGGACCTCCTTTCTCCTGCTGGTGATCCCTCTAGTGATATAAAGATCTATATAGAGGAATCAGGACCTCCTTCCTCCTGCTGGTGACCCCTCTAGTGATATAAAGATCTATACAGAGGAATCAGGACCTCCTTCCTCCTGCTGGTGATCCCTCTAGTGATATAAAGATCTATATAGAGGAATCAGGACCTCCTTCCTCCTGCTGGTGACCCCTCTAGTGATATAAAGATCTATATAGAGGAATGAGGACCTCCTTCCTCTCGCTGGTGACCCCTCTAGTGATATAAAGATCTATATAGAGGAATCAGGACCTCCTTCCTCCTGCTGGTGATCCCTCTAGTGATATAAAGATCTATATAGAGGAATCAGGACCTCCTTCCTCCTGCTGGTGACCCCTCTAGTGATATAAAGATCTATATAGAGGAATGAGGACCTCCTTCCTCTCGCTGGTGACCCCTCTAGTGATATAAAGATCTATATAGAGGAATCAGGACCTCCTTCCTCCTGTCGGTGATCCCTCTAGAGATATAAAGATCCTACCCACCAAACCTTCATCAATATCACTTATAAACAGAAGAGGACCAAGTACCGAACCTGGGAACCCAACAAGATATATATTAAAGTTAAATTCTCTACGAAGAATGAATCTAAACCATGGCTGGGAGTTGTAGTCCCTTTCAGCCAGGGGCCCAAGGCCTTCCCAGCCAAGAGCGGTCTCTTCTCCTCCAGCAAAAGGCGGAGGGCGGAACAAGAGACAGACAGATAGAAGCTTTCATGGGCCGGTTTTATTCTTGACTCACAAGTGCATAATAAAACACTTGTAATATACTGGAACTTGTGTGGTCTTGAGGCCTCATTTGCATACTAATTACTGAGTGCAAATGGGAATAAGGGTTGTTTGATGGGAGGTGTGGAGCGGCCGGGTGATGGGAGCTACGAGGAGGAGGGGGAGGGGGAGGAGGGAGGGGGGTGTAGTACAATATGTTGTGCGCTGTTAACAAAAAAAAAAAAAAGCGCTAGGGACTCCGCAGCAATCGCACCTCATATCATGCTAACAAGCTAATCCGCTGTTCCGTTAGCCTCTGATATACAACTTCTCATTAGTATTATAATAAAGTACATGAAACAACCATAAAACATTATATACTGCAGCACTGTTGTTTTTGTGCCAATTATCTGCAGGCGGATTTATCACCGCGGTGCTGGAAAAGCCCCCTTGGTGAGGCGCGGGAGAATGAGGAAGGTGTACTCCAGGGGAGAGGTGTGTGGGGGGGGGGGGCACACGAGTAGCGCTCATATTTATGCGTTTTTTACCTCTTTTCGGGAAAAGGAGGCGCAGGCAGGATTGGGGGGGGGGGGGGGTAATAACCGCCACACCACGGGTCGCTGCGTGACCCCCCGCCATTAAATTTTTAACTGTTGCGCTGCCATCCGGTGCCCGGTCACGCCACTCTCTCTCCGGCAGCCTATTACGCTTTCCACCATGTGAATTTTATGGCAGATTAGAAAGTAAATTGTTCATGATATTACAAGGAAAAAAAAAACAACTTTGGTACTAAAACCCAACCATATATTTTCCTAATCGTTAGACAGTGGCGGACGCGGCGATATCTATCCTGCTAGCTGATGATGGTTATAGAACCCCCGGGAGACCGCTAATATTCTTATAATTTACACTGATGGGTACTTTTCCTCGAATCTCTGGAGAAGATTTTTTTCCTGAGTCATTTTTATACAGACAATGATTTGAACGGAGAAAGGATCAGAACTGGCGTTCCAGGGCGGCCACAGGGTCCTCTACAGAACTGGCCACTAGGGGCGCACCGGGGCCACGGGTCACATGGACACAATATACTATATATAGGCCCCCCCACCCATCAAACCCATATGAGAGCATGCTGGACTTCCCATTCCAAATCTACGGCCCAAAATAAGCAGTTCTCCCCTCCCACCAATGGCCCCCATCTTGAATGGCCATTAACACAGAGTTGTCCCATTCCATGGTTGCTAATATGAAGTTGCCTTCCCCATGGCTATTGATATGAAGTTACCCCCTCCTGCATGGCTATTAATAATTAGTCCCATTCTCCCCCTAGGCCATTATTATGGAGTCCCCCCCCGCAACATAGCCATTGATATGGAGTCCCCTTGTCCCCTTGGCCATTAATATGGAGTCTCATCCCACCCATATGAAGTTGCACCCAAAGGCCCTTAATATGGGGTCTCCCCTTCCATGACCATCAATATGAAGTCCCCTTCTTCCCAATGCCCCCCCCCAATCCCATGGCCATTAATATGGAGTCCACCTCTCCTCTTGGCCATTAATATGGAGTCCCCCTCTCCCCTTGGCCATTAATATGGAGCCCCCCTCTCCCCCTTGGCCATTAATATGGAGTCCCCCTCTCCCCCTTGGCCATTAATATGGAGTCCAATCCCACCCATATGGAACTGCACCCAAAGGTCCTTAATATGGGGTCTCCCCTTCCATGACCATCAATATGAAGTCCCCTTCTTCCCAATGCCCCTCCCCCAATTCCATGGCCATTAATATGGAGTCCCCCTCTCCCCTTGGCCATTAATATGGAGTCTCATTCCACCCATATGAAGTTGCACCCAAAGGCCCTTAATATGGGGTCTCTCCTTCCATGGCCATCAATATGAAGTCCCCTTCTTCCCAATGCCCACCCCCCCCCCCATCCCATGGCCATTAATATGGAGTCCACCTCTCCCACTTGGCCATTGATATGGAGTCCTATCCAGTGCAGAGCTGGCAGGTGGAGGAGGAATCCACCCAAACATGAAGCCGATCCATTTTTAATGATTGAAGAGGCGCGGTCTGTGCGATTTTGGGCTCTTTTAGGGCTCATTCATTGTTGGGGTGCACTGGGGAGGGTCGCCCACCACTGTCTCAATACAAGAACAAGGCGATTTTCTATATGTCGCATGGCGTCAGTCGCATTGGTGTACGCTGAATAAAAACAGGATGCCTTGTATTTTTGCACAGAGCAAAAAAATTAAATAGAAGTTAGAAAAAAAAAAAGAGCGTCAGCGGCGTGCGTTCACACAGCGCACCAGCTTCAGGCGTACAGAAAGACGTGCTGTGTAGTGTGAATGAGCCCCCCACGTCCTCACACGAGGACGACTTGTCATGCGACTTTGGATACATTAACTTAAAGTCAGCGACTTTGAAAAGGTTCCTGCGCTACTTTGATGCAACTTGAGTGCCAGAGAGTGTAAAGTCACATCAAAGTCGCACTCAAAATTGCGCTCTAGCGTGAACGGAGCCAGAATCTGAAATCGCTGTTGCCTGGTTCCTGCACCACCCTCCCATCTAAGATGACTGCAGCCCCCCCCCCCCCGAGAATAAGAGGGAGGTTACATATCCCACAATCATGTGACAAAAGAGGTACAGTGCAGCAGGGCCGGGACAAAGGGTGGGCAGGAGGGGCGGCTGCCCTGGGCACTGTGGTATCATGTGAGGGTGATCTAGGGGGATTTGTGTTGGGAGGGGAAGATTTATGCTAGTTGGGGGGGGAATTTGGGGGGCTGCAGGGGGTAAGTATTCTTCTAGGAATGGGAATTTGGGGGTTGGGTTGCTAAGAGTGGTGATCAAGGGGAATTTGTGTTGATAGGGGGATGGGGAAGAAGATTTGAGCTAGGGGTGGGGGGGCAATTTGGGGAGCTGCAGGGGGTAAGTATTGTTCTAGGAAGGGGAATTTGGGGGGGGGGTTTGCTAAGTATGGTGATCAAGGGGAATTTGTGTTGGGGGGGGGGGAGAAGATTTGAGCTAGTTGGGGGGGAATTTGGGGGACTGCAGGGGGTATTCTTATAGGAAGGGAAATTTGGGGGGTGCTAAGAGTGGTAATATAGGGGGATTTGTGTTGGTAGGGGGATGGGGAAGAGGATTTGTGCTAGGTGGGGGGGGGGGTATTTGGGGGGCTGCAGGCGGTAAGTATTGTTATAGGAAGGGAAATTTTGGGGGGGTTGGGGGGGGTGCTAAAAGAGTGGTGATCTAGGGGGGATCTGTGTTGGGAGTGGGATGGGGAAGAAGATTTGTTCTAGTTGGGGTAGGATTTGTGCTGGGAGGTGGGGGGGGGTGATGAGGTGTACATGGAGGGGTGATTTTTTTTTTTGGGCTATTTGAGCGGGGGGGGGGATTGGATTTGGAGGATTACAGAGGGTGGATTTGTACACCCCCTTGCACACCTCCCCAGGTATCTAGGGGGTAAGCATGCAGATCAGTGCTCTGTGTTTTTTTTTTTTTTTGGGGGGGGGATTTTTGTTCATACATCATGGGGGGGGGGCGCAGTTTGGCATGTTCACCTTGGGCTCTGGATGACCTTGTCCCGCACTGCAGTCTCCTATAGAAGCACTGTGAAAATTCTGCTGAATTTGGCAGGCTTTTATGAAACTCAGCATTCTGGTAAGATAGGCGGAGTTCCTTTTGTTCATTTTTTCTCGCTGATTCCGCGCACGTGCGTATCTGGAAACATCAAACACACATGTGGCGCGTAATTCATCGGCGTCCCGGTCCACGCACAGTTCCCGCGGTTACCTGACTCCCAGCAGGTGAGAGATTACAACGAAAGGGAAGTGAAGATCGCCACTCGCAGTTTCCATTGTGCGTCCAACGCCGCCGATCGTTTGATCGCCGTCTACTAAGTAAATATCTTCCCTTCCATGAACCTCCTCGCCATTCACAGAGAGAGAGACGATCCCGTTATCAGCCCCCGATCAGCCTCCCTCTATAGGACAGATATAGATTTCCTTCCTATACAACGAAGCGGCGGCAGATCCCGCGTCCCAGCGGCGGCGGAGTCCGCTCCGGGAGATAAGTGCGCACTGAGAGCGCCGCTTATTAAAACGCAAATTATTTTGTGATTGTAAAAAAAAAAAAAAGGAGAGGAGAAAAAAAAAAGTCTTTCTATCGCTCGTCTCACTTTCCCAAAAGAAGCCGCGGCGGAGGAAGTCGGTCGCTTATCAGCGCGGTAAATAAAGGCGTCTTTTCAATGCTGGGAACGGCGGCGACAGACGGATTCTGTGACGGCCCGTCTGCATTTCAAACGTTCGGCTAAAGCCTCTGCTAACACTGATAAGCCCTGAGCGCCGAGCCGCTTAAATACCTCTGACAAGCTATACATTACCGCGCTAATAATTTGCCAAATTTGCGCCCATAATATGATATCTGTAAAACGTCGCGGCCTGTAATACGATTAGCATTCACAAATGAATTATCGAACATCCAGCGTTTAGGCCGGGAGAGCGGCGAGGAGAGGAAGGAAAATCAATTCCTGCAGGGAGGGAGGAAAAAAACAGCCAATAAAGACGGGAAAAAGGCGATAAGTGCGCAATAAAAAATAAAGGAAAAACAAGGCGCGGGGGCGGGGGGAGCGCGGGAAATAAAACAAGTACATATTAGTGTTACCCTAAAAGACCCAATGTGATTGGACGGGAGCGCTGACGTCATTTCTTCACACTTTACACCCGCCGGATCAATTATCAGAAACGATCCGCCTTTTATCATCGAAGAGCCGTCCTTCAGCTCCGGTCAGTGACTTTGCCTAGGAAATGTCATCAGTCTGCTGCAGGCAGAAAGAAGCATTTCCTCAGTCACCCCTCCCCCCAGTGACTTTGCCTAGGCTGAGATGATGTCATCAGTCTCCTCTGTCGCCTCTCCCCCAGTGTCTTCTCCTGGGCTGAGATGATGTCATCAGTCTGCTGCAGGCAGGAGGAAGCATTTCCTCAGTCTCCGTCTCCCTCTGTGCCTATGCCTAGGCTGAGATGATGTCATCAGTTTGCTGCAGGCAAGAAGCATTTCCTCAGTCTCTGTCTCTTCTCCCCCAGTGACTTTGCCTAGGCTCAGATGATGTCATCAGTCAGCTGCAGGCACAAAGCATTTCCTCAGTCCCTGTCTCCTCTCCCCCGAAGACTTTGCCTAGGCTCAGATTAAGTCATCAGTCTGCTGCAGGTAGGAAGCATTTCCTCAGTCCCTGTCTCCTCTCCCCCGATGAGTTTACCTAGGCTGAGATTAAGTCATCAGTTTGCTGCAGGCAGGAAGCATTTCCTCAGTCTCTGTCTCTTCTCCCCCAGTGACTTTGCCTAGGCTCAGATGATGTCATCAGTCAGCTGCAGGCACAAAGCATTTCCTCAGTCCCTGTCTCCTCTCCCCCGAAGACTTTGCCTAGGCTCAGATTAAGTCATCAGTCTGCTGCAGGTAGGAAGCATTTCCTCAGTCCCTGTCTCCTCTCCCCCGATGAGTTTACCTAGGCTGAGATTAAGTCATCAGTTTGCTGCAGGCAGGAAGCATTTCCTCAGTCTCTGTCTCTTCTCCCCCAGTGACTTTGCCTAGGCTGAAATGATGTCATCAGTCTGCTGCAGGCAGGAAGCGTTTCCCCAGTCCCACCTTCTCCAGTGATCAGACTGCAACACTGTTACTTTACCAATGCTCAGATGATGCCATCAGTCTGCTGCAGGCAGGAGGAAGCATTTCCTTAGTCTCCCCTTCCCCAGTGATCAGACTACAACTTTGTAACTTTGCCTAGGCTGAGATGATTTTGTGCCGCAGCACAAAGTCTGCGGATCTAAACCAAATACTTAGTCTCTGTTGGGCGCCATTTTCACGCCCTCCGTGTCCCCCTATTGGTCGCTGTCATTTGTTGCTGAAATTATTTATTTGTATCAAAAGTCAGTAAAGTGTCATTGCTCCTGTCTGTATCATGTGATTATTTTTAATTTTTTTTTTAAACTATAAAATGTATCCAAATAAAAAAACTGGGAATGCGTCGTTCGGGTTTGATGTGTCGCTCCGGGGGGCGTGTCATTAATAGTACTGCAGATAAATCAAAAGTAAATAAAAAGTGACGCCCCTGTCTGTGTCATGTGACTATTTATGTTGTGAGGTCTTATTATCGCAACTTTTATACTTTCAGAATGATTTGTAAAATGATTAAAGCAGAAGACTCGCTCGTCAATCCTGTCCAACATTTCATCCTGCGCGTCGTTCAGTATATACACATATAGATTTACAGTATCTGACAAAAGTAAGTACACCCCTCAGTGACATTTGTGTAAATCTTTTCTTCTATCTTTTCATGTGACAACACTGAAGAAATGACACTTGTCTACAATGTAAAGTAGTGAGTGTACAGCTTGTATAACAGTGTAAATTTACTGTCCCCTCAAAATAACTCAACACACAGCCATTAATGTCTAAACCGCTGGCAACAAAAGTCAGTACACCCCTAAGTGAAAATCTCCAAATTGGGCCCAATTAGCCATTTTCCCTCCCCGGTGTCATGTGACTCGTTAGTGTTACAAGGTCTCAGGTGTGAATGGGGAGCAGGTGTGTTAAATTTGGTGTTATCGCTCTCACTCTCTCATACTGGTCACTGGAAGTACAACATGGCACCTCATGGCAAAGAACTCTCTGAGGATCTGAAAAAAAGAATTGTCGCTCTACATAAAGATGGTCTAGGCTATAAGAAGATTGCCAAGACCCTGAAACTGAGCTGCAGCACGGTGGCCAAGACCATACAGCGGTATAACAGGACAGGTTCCACTCAGAACAGGCCTCGCCATGGTCCACCAAAGAAGTTGAGGTCACGTGATCAGCGTCATATCCAGAGGTTGTCTTTGGGAAATAGACGTATGAGTGCTGCCAGCATTGCTGCAGAGGTTGTAGGGGTGGGGGGTCAGCCTGTCAGTGTTCAGACCATACACCGCACACTGCATCAAATTGGTCTGCATGGCTGTCATCCCAGAAGGAAGCCTCTTCTAAAGATGATGTACAAGAAAGTCCACAAACAGTTTGCTGAAGACAAGCAGACTAAGGACATGGATTACTGGAACCATGTCCTGTGGTCTGATGAGACCAAGATAAACGTATTTGGTTCAGATGGTGACAAGCGTGTGTGGGGGCAACCAGGTGAGGAGGACAAAGACAAGTGTGTCTTGTCTACAGTCAAGCATGGTGGTGGGAGTGTCATGGTCTGGGGCTGCATGAGTGCTGCTGGCACTGGGGGGCTACAGATCATTGAGGGGACCATGAATGCCAACATGTACTGTGACATACTGAAGCAGAGCATGATCCCCTCCCTTCAGAGACTGGACCGCAGGGCAGTATTCCAACATGATAACCACCCCAAACACACCTCCAAGACCACCACTGCCTTGCTAAAGAAGCTGAGGGTAAAGGTGATGGACTGGCCAAGCATGTCTCCAGACCTAAACCCTATTGATCATCTGTGGGACATCCTCAAACGGAAGGTGGAGGAGCGCAAGGTCTCTAACATCCACCAGCTCTGTGATGTCATCATGGAGGAGGGGAAGAGGACTCCAGTGACAACCTGTGAAGCTCTGGTGATCTCCATGCCCAAGAGGGTTAAGGCAGTGCTGGAAAATAATGGTGGCCACACAAAATATTGACACTTTGGGCCCAATTTGGAGATTTTCACTTAGGGGTGTACTGACTTTTGTTGCCAGCGGTTTAGACATTAATGGCTGTGTGTTGAGTTATTTTGAGGGGACAGCAAATTTACACTGTTATACAAGCTGTACACTCACTACTTTACATTGTAGACAAGTGTCATTTCTTCAGTGTTGTCACATGAAAAGATAGAAGAAAAGATTTACACAAATGTGACTGAGGGGTGTACTTACTTTTGTGAGATACTGTATATATATATATATACACATAGTGTCGGAAATGGCTGGAATGTGATGTGGGAAATAGCATCCGGTCACCGCGGCAACCCTGGCCTGCACAGGGAGGGGGGAGGCGCGGGGCCTTTCACATGGATGGGACCCCCTCCTGTGCGGCTCGGCTCCATAAAACACAGGAAGTTCGATTACTAGCGCTGTAAGGGTGGGCCGAGACCCCCATCTTGTCAGCCGAGGTGTGGGAGCCGTAATGCGCTAATTATTTGGAAGCGCCGTTAGACACCGCGGCCTGTTACATAACACGCTGCAGACTAAACACCGCCGTGTCACACCTGCAGTTTTATGGGGCGACCGTTTGCAAACGAAGACCCCCTCCCCCCCCAGTGTGTGAGCCCAGCACCGGCGTGGGGGGGGGGGGGACCAGCTGCGGACAATAAACAATACGGATACCGAGGCGTATTTATACTTCAGAAGCGTTCAACCGGGAGGAGACCCGACCGGCGCTTTTCTGGCAGACGTTCGCACTTCCCCAATTAAAGTTAGGAGCGCCGGGGGAGGGATCGATATTTTCAGAGAGGTCTGTTGGCGAGGTCATGAGTGACTGACAACCGCCGTGACGCCAAACGCAACGCGGCAAACCTGTACCGGAGGCGCCGCGGGTTTAGTCAGCTGACGCCATATTGAACGCACTGGGGGAGGGGGTCCGGTGAGGTCATTCTGGGGATATGAATAGGAGAAGCCTATTGGTCGGGTTCACACCGAGCGGATTCGAAACGCGCCTTTTTTTTGCGTATTTTGTGGTGCTATGCACGCAATCAATGGGCCGCCCGACAAATGCAGCTTTTTGCCGTCTTCCAGTCTGCGCAACTTTAAGCACACGTTTTATTGCGCTTGCAAAAATGCAAAACGCGTGTCTGGCTGCTATTAACGATTCTGGGCTCCTCGACGCAGGCGTGTCACGCGTTTCGAGACCGGAGCCTTCGGGTCTATTAACGCTATTATATTGTGGTAACGTGCAAAATGGAGTGCTGTACACACGATGGAATGCACAGGAAACACGCGGAGACGCTCGCGCTCCGTCACACCTGCATGAGCGTGGGCGGAGCCTAAAGCTAAATATTCCAAGTGAAACGCATATATGGGAGTCCATCCAGTTCTGAGATCCATACAGCTCTGCTAGATACCACATTCAGCCTGGTGAACTGACTCTTGCTGCGATTTTGGTGCGTTCCCATCGGGGGGTCGCATGAATTTGCTTCTATTTTTATTTTTTTTGCACATGGCGACCGATTCCTCTACATTTTCCGGAATTGAGCTGCACACAATTTTTTTTTTTTTTTTTAGCCACGTGTGCGAAAAACTGCTTGTCGCGTTTGGGCCGCCATTAACAATGAATGGCACTGAAAGCACGACGCGAGTTCTTCACACATGGCGGATCGCTCCGATGTGAATGGGACCCCAATAGTCGATCACCCAGCCCAGTGATTGGACAGTGAAGAAGCAGCAGCAGAATGTCGGGGTCACCTCTCTGATCATGTCTTCATGTATATACACTCACCGGATACTATATTAGGTACACCTGTTCTATTGCTTGGTAACACAAATTGCTAATCAGCCAATCACATGGCATTTAGGCATCTAGACGTGGTGAAGACGACTTGCTGAAGTTAAAACGAAGCATCAGAATGAGGAAGAAAGGGGATCTGGGTGACTTTGAACGTGGCATGGTTGTTGGTGGCAGACGGGCCGGTCTGAGTATTTCTGGGATTTTCACACACAACCATCTCTCGGGATTACAGAGAATGGTGGGAAAAGAGAAAATATCCAGTGAGCGGCAGTTGTGTGGAGGAAAATGCCTTGTTGAGGTCAGAGGAGAATGGACAGACTGGTTCCAGATGATAGAAAGACAACAGGAACTCAAATAACCAACCAAGGTATGCAGAATACCATCTCTGAACACACAACACATCCAACCTTGAAGCAGATGGGCTACAGCAGCAGAAGACCACACCGGGTGACACTCCTGTCAGCTAAGAACAGGAAACTGAGGCTACAATTGGCACAGGATCACCAACATTGGACAATAGAAGATTGGAAAAAGGTTGTCTGGTCTGATGAGTCTGGATTTCAGCTCCGACATTTAGATGGTGGGGTCAGAATTTGGTGCCTGGATCCATCCTGCCTTGTATCACCGGTTCAGACTGGTGGTGGGGGTGTAATGGTGTGGGGGATGGGATATCACCGGTTCAGGCTGGTGGTGGGGGTGTAATGGTGTGGGGGATGGGATATCACCAGTTCAGGCTGGTGGTGGGGGTGTAATGGTGTGGGGGATGGGATATCACCAGTTCAGGCTGGTGGTGGGGGTGTAATGGTGTGGGGGATGGGATATCACTGGTTCAGGCTGGTGGTGGGGGTGTAATGGTGTGGGGGATGGGATATCACCGGTTCAGGCTGGTGGTGGGGGTGTAATGGTGTGGGGGATGGGATATCACCGGTTCAGACTGGTGGTGGAGGTGTAATGGTGTGGGGGATGGGATATCACCGGTTCAGACTGGTGGTGGGGGTGTAATGGTGTGGGGGATGGGGTATCACTGGTTCAGGCTGGTGGTGGGGGTGTAATGGTGGGGGGGATGGGATATCACCGGTTCAGGCTGGTGGTGGGGGTGTAATGGTGTGGGGGATGGGATATCACTGGTTCAGGCTGGTGATGGGGGTGTAATGGTGGGGGGGATGGGATATCACCGGTTCAGGCTGGTGGTGGGGGTGTAATGGTGTGGGGGATGGGATATCACTGGTTCAGGCTGGTGGTGGAGGTGTAATGGTGTGGGGGATGGGGTATCACCGGTTCAGGCTGGTGGTGGGGGTGTAATGGTGTGGGGGATGGGATATCACCGGTTCAGGCTGGTGGTGGGGGTGTAATGGTGTGGGGGATTGGATATCACCGGTTCAGGCTGGTGGTGGGGTGTAATGGTGTGGGGGATGGGATATCACCGGTTCAGGCTGGTGGTGGGGGTGTAATGGTGTGGGGGATGGGATATCACTGGTTCAGGCTGGTGGTGGGGGTGTAATGGTGTGGGGGATGGGATATCACCGGTTCAGGCTGGTGGTGGGGGTGTAATGGTGTGGGGGTTGGGATATCACCGGTTCAGGCTGGTGGTGGGGGTGTAATGGTGTGGGGGATGGGATATCACTGGTTCAGGCTGGTGGTGGGGGTGTAATGGTGTGGGGGTTGGGATATCACCGGTTCAGGCTGGTGGTGGGGGTGTAATGGTGTGGGGGATGGGATATCACTGGTTCAGGCTGTGGTGAAGGTGTAATGGTGTGGGGGATGGGATATCACTGGTTCAGGCTGGTGGTGGGGGTGTAATGGTGGGGGGGATGGGATATCACCGGTTCAGGCTGGTGGTGGGGGTGTAATGGTGTGGGGGATGGGGTATCACCGGTTCAGGCTGGTGGTGGGGGTGTAATGGTGTGGGGGATGGGATATCACCGGTTCAGGCTGGTGGTGGGTGTGTAATGGTGTGGGGGATGGGATATCACCGGTTCAGGCTGGTGGTGAGGGTGTAATGGTGTGGGGGATGGGATATCACTGGTTCAGGCTGGTGGTGGGGGTGTAATGGTGTGGGGGATGGGATATCACCGGTTCAGGCTGGTGGTGGGGGTGTAATGGTGTGGGGGATGGGGTATCACTGGTTCAGGCTGGTGGTGGGGGTGTAATGGTGGGGGGGATGGGATATCACCGGTTCAGGCTGGTGGTGGGGGTGTAATGGTGTGGGGGATGGGATATCACTGGTTCAGGCTGGTGATGGGGGTGTAATGGTGGGGGGGATGGGATATCACCGGTTCAGGCTGGTGGTGGGGGTGTAATGGTGTGGGGGATGGGGTATCACCGGTTCAGGCTGGTGGTGGGGGTGTAATGGTGTGGGGGATGGGATATCACCGGTTCAGGTTGGTGGTGGGGGTGTAATGGTGTGGGGGATGGGATATCACCGGTTCAGGCTGGTGGTGGGGGTGTAATGGTGTGGGGGATGGGATATCACTGGTTCAGGCTGGTGGTGGGGGTGTAATGGTGTGGGGGATGGGGTATCACCGGTTCAGGCTGGTGGTGGGGGTGTAATGGTGTGGGGGATGGGATATCACCGGTTCAGGCTGGTGGTGGGGGTGTAATGGTGTGGGGGATGGGATATCACTGGTTCAGGCTGGTGGTGGGGGTGTAATGGTGTGGGGGATGGGGTATCACCGGTTCAGGCTGGTGGTGGGGGTGTAATGGTGTGGGGGATGGGATATCACCGGTTCAGGTTGGTGGTGGGGGTGTAATGGTGTGGGGGATGGGATATCACCGGTTCAGGCTGGTGGTGGGGGTGTAATGGTGTGGGGGATGGGATATCACCGGTTCAGGCTGGTGGTGGGGGTGTAATGGTGTGGGGGATGGGATATCACCGGTTCAGGCTGGTGGTGGGGGTGTAATGGTGTGGGGGATGGGATATCACCGGTTCAGGCTGGTGGTGGGGGTGTAATGGTGTGGGGGATGGGGTATCACCGGTTCAGGCTGGTGGTGGAGGTGTAATGGTGTGGGGGATGGGATATCACCGGTTCAGGCTGGTGGTGGAGGTGTAATGGTGGGGGGATGGGATATCACCGGTTCAGGCTGGTGGTGGGGGTGTAATGGTGTGGGGGATGGGATATCACCGGTTCAGGCTGGTGGTGGGGGTGTAATGGTGTGGGGGATGGGATATCACCGGTTCAGACTGGTGGTGGGGGTGTAATGGTGGGGGGATGGGATATCACCGGTTCAGGCTGGTGGTGGGGGTGTAATGGTGTGGGGGATGGGATATCACCGGTTCAGGCTGGTGGTGGGGGTGTAATGGTGTGGGGGATGGGATATCACCGGTTCAGGCTGGTGGTGGGGGTGTAATGGTGTGGGGGATGGGATATCACCGGTTCAGGCTGGTGGTGGGGGTGTAATGGTGTGGGGGATGGGATATCACCGGTTCAGGCTGGTGGTGGGGGTGTAATGGTGTGGGGGATGGGATATCACCGGTTCAGGCTGGTGGTGGGGGTGTAATGGTGTGGGGGGTGGGGTGTCCCCATCTTCTGAGGGCTCCTTCCAGCAGGATAATGCACCATGTCACAAAGCTCCAATCATCTCACCACTGGACAATGAGGTCACTGTACTCCAATGTCCTCTACACTCACCACATCTCATCCAATAGAGCACCTTTGGGATGTGGTGGAACGGGAGATTGGCATCATGGATGTGCAGCCGACAAATCTGCAGCAACTGTGTGATGTTATCAGGTCACTGTGGAGCAAAATCTCTGAGGAACGTTTCCAACACCTTGTTGTATCTATGCCACCAAGAATGAAGGCCAAAGGGGGTCCAACCCGTTAATAACAAGGAGGACCCAATAAAGTGTCCGGTGATTGTATGTCGGGAATCAGTAACTTTTTTTTTGTCCCGTCTGGTTGTTGAATTTATAAGCAGTGGCCATACACAGGACAACCCAATAGATTGTAAGCTCTTCTGCTCCAATGACACCCCTTTTTGGCCGGATCACGTTTTTTTTTTTTTTTATCGCGGTGATAAATGTGTCATCGCCCTTCACCTATAAAGCGTCAGCTCGGACTATTAGCATTAGCGGCGGCGGGTCCCAGAGTGCAGGAGGAGATCGGCGCGGCTTAGAGCGCGATCCAGCTGGAACGGGGCGGGTGCGATCTCAGGCTACGCAGGAATGAACGCTCTCCCCAGGCCGGCATGGAATGGCTATTACTGCAGCCGCGGCATTACGACTCATTAGAGCCGAGCACACACGGGAGCCCCCCTCAGACCCAAACGACTTCCCCAGATGTTCGCCTCTCAGGATGTGTGTGTGAGTGGCGGTGGCTGACAGGCGGGCGAGGAGGAGGGGGAGGGGGGGGAAACCCGTACACCCACCTTTCTGTTCCACCAGACGCAAACATTCCCCAATCAGCCGGGGACCTGCCTTGTCCTAGTGTGGACCCCAGTTCCTGCAGATGCTCTGTAGGTCAGCCGTGGATTGCGCAGCAGATGACCCCCACCCCCCCGCTGGGCGCAGCTGCCCCCAATCCACAGACCAGATCTGGGGCCTGAGTTCAGCTCGTCAGGTGCAAATCCTTCCATTACCCGCGCTTGTTATGTTTTGGGGGGGTTGAAACGGAGCGCACCGGGTGGAAAATTAACCTTTACGTCCCCCTTGTCACTTCCCACCCAATCCGAGTGTGACCGCCGGGCGCTGAGATAATTCTCCCGCTAAGCTGACGAACTTGGCTGCTCCCCGAAATGTGCAAGAGGGATCAGGCTACCTGGGACTAGAACTCCCAACCCAAAAAAAGGTTTCCAGCCAGCCCAAAAAAAAGGTTTAGGCCACCCGAGACTACAACTCTCAGCATGTCCAGACAACCCAAAAAAAGGTTTAGGCCACCTGAGACTACAACCCTCAGCATTTCCAGCAATCCCAAAAAAAGGTTGAGATCACTTGAGACTACAACCCTCAGCATTTCCAGCCAGCTCAAAAAATAGTTTAGGCCACCTGAGACTATAACTCTCAGCATGCACAGCCAGCCCAAAAAAAGTTTCAGGCCACCCGAGACTACAACTCTCAGCATGTCCAGACAGCCCAAAAAAAGGTTTAGGCCACCTGAGACTACAACTCTCAGCATGTCCAGACAACCCAAGAAAAGGTTTAGGCCACCTGAGACTACAACTCTCAGCATGTCCAGACAACCCAAGAAAAGGTTTAGGCCACCTGAGACTACAACTCTCAGCATGTCCAGACAACCCAAGAAAAGGTTTAGGCCACCTGAGACTACAACTCTCAGCATGTCCAGACAACCCAAGAAAAGGTTTAGGCCACCTGAGACTACAACTCTCAGCATGACCAGCCAGCTCAAAATAAAAGGTTTAGGCCACCCGAGACTACAACTCTCAGCATGTCCAGACAACCCAAAAAAAGGTTTAGGCCACCTGAGACTACAACTCTCAGCATGACCAGCCAGCTCAAAATAAAAGGTTTAGGCCACCCGAGACTACAACTCTCAGCATGTCCAGACAACCCAAAAATAGGTTTAGGCCACCCGAGACCACAACTCTCAGCATGAGCCAGCCCTAAAAAAGGTTGAGATCACCTGCGACTACAACTCTCAGCATGAGCCAGCCCTAAAAAAGTTTTAGGCCACCCGAGACTACAACCCTCAGCATGAGCCAGCCCTAAAAAAGGTTGAGATCACCTGAGACTACAATTCTCAGCCAGCCCAAAAAAAGTTTTAGGCCACCCGAGACTAAACTTTCAGAATTTCCAGCCAGCCCAAAAATAGGTTGAGATCACTTGAGACTACAACCCTCAGCATTTCCAGCCATCCCAAAATTAGGTTTAGGCCACCCGAGACTACAACTCTCAGCATGAGCCAGTCCTAGAAAAGGTTGAGATCACCTGAGACTACAACTCTCAGCATGCCCAGCCAGCCCAAAAAAATGTTTGGGCCACCCGAGACTACAACCCTCAGCATTTCCAGCCAGCTCAAAAAATAGTTTAGGCCACCCGAGACTATAACTCTCAGCATGCACAGCCAGCCCAAAAAAGTTTCAGGCCACCCGAGACTACAACTCTCTCTTCTGGGTGGCAGAACAAATCCACTTTACTTACCTGATCCTCCACTCCCCCGGACCTCTCCCCCCCCCCCCACTCCGGTGGACTGTTCCTCGCCATCCTCACGTCCGATGTACAGCTATGGGCTCTGTATTGGGCTTGATGATGTCAGATAACCTGCAAGCTCCGGGGTATAGGAGAGAAGACTCTGCGGGGGCCGGTCCTGCGGCCGAGAGAAGCCTGCGGGGGTGGAACCCCTAGACCTAAACTAGTGTTTTAAACCCTTGCACTGGGGGGGGGGGATTTTTGTTTTCCCCCGGAGTTCAGCTTTAACAAAATCAGCTACAGCTGCACACTGCAGAACACTGTAGAACTACAACTCCCAGCAGACGTACTGCCAGCCGGGGCTCAGACAGAAGATGGTCTGGCTGCAGACTGCGTTTTCCTTGGCCGGGACGCCGCTTTGTGTCTGTGTTTGGGTAACCCCACCGTCATCTCCGAACGTCTGCAAATCAGAACTTGATTAACAGCCAAAACTAAAAGGTAGAAGACGGATTGTCACGGAAAATATACGGCTTGTGGCGGGAAGAAAAAAAATTGGTATTTTTAGGAAACGTGAAAGACACCGAAAATACGAGATCTCCACCAACCGAAACTGACAATAAATTAGAGTCAGTCGGCCCAAATCCTAGACGCCGGGAGGAGAAATACGGAGAGAATTCCCTTCTGATGGGCCCAGATAGGACAGGCGGGGGGCATAGTGCGCTATTGTGCGCCTATATGTGACCATGCGATGCATGCATTGATTGGTAGAACACAATGATTGCCATGATACTCTACTACATTTTTTATGTAATTCCAATTGTCTTCGGCCTGTTGTGAAGCTTTGACGCACTTGTAACGTGTTTATATGCCCTGCAAAAAAATGCGGCACGTCTACATCTTTAATTCTTTTTAAAGCGACCTTCCGCTGGTTGTTTACATTCTGCACCACAAATCTTTACCGTCCTGGCTGCAGGTGCACAATACAGCCCATAGACTTCTGATTAGAGTCTTCTCTGATCCTCTCCAGAGTTCAGAGATGACCCATACATGAGATACAACCCATAGACTTCTGATTGGAGGCTTCTCCAATCATCTCCAGCCTTGGGATTCAGCCCATAGACTTCTGATTGGAGACTTTTTCAATCATCTCCAGCCTTGGCATACAACCCCACAGACATCTTATTGGGGACTTTACCAATCATCTCTGGCCTCGAGATACAGCCCATAGACCTCAGAATGGAAACTTCTCCAATTATCTTTGACCTTGGGAGGCAGGTTATAGACTTCTGATTGGAGAATACTCCATTCACCTCCAGCCACGGAATACAACCCCATAGACTTTTGTTCGGAGGCTTCTCCAATAATCTCCGGCCTTGGGATACACCCCATAGACTTTAGAATGGAGACTTCTCCAATCATCTCCGGCCTTGGGATACAGGAGATTTCTCCAATTATCTGTGACTTTGGGACACAGGTTATAGACTTCGGATTTGAGAATTCTCCATTCATCTCCAGCCTTGGGATACAGCCCATAGACTTTAGAATGGAGAATTCTCCAATCATCTCCGGCCTTGGGATACAGGAGATTTCTCCAATTATCTATGACCTTGGGACACAGGTTGTAGACTTCGGATTGGAGAAGTCTCCATTCATCTCCAGCCTTGGTATACAACCCCATAGACTTCTGATTGGAGGATTCTCCAATCATCTCCAGCCTTGGAATACAACCCCATAGGCTTCTGATTGGAGGCTTCTCCGATCATCTCCTGCCTCAAGATATAACCCATAGACTTTTTATTGGAGACTTGTCCAATCATCTCCGGCCTCGGGATACAACCCACAGACTTTGGAATGGAGACTTCTCCAATCATCTCTGACCTTGAGACACAGCTTATTGACTTCATATTGGAGACGTTTCCATTCATCAACCAGCCTCAAAATACAACCCCATAGTCTTCTGATGGAGTCTTCTCCAATCATCTCCAGCCTCAAGATACAACCCCATAGAATTCAGAATGGAGACTTCTCCAGTTATCTCCAGCCTCGAGATACAACCCCATAGAATTCAGAATGGAGACTTCTCCAGCCATCTCCGGCCTTGGGATACAACCCATAGACCTTTGATTGGAGGATTCTCCAATGATCCCTGGCCTCGGGACACAGGTTATAGACTTCTGATTGGAGACTTCTCTAATCATCTCTAGCTTTGGGACACATTCCCACAGACTTATGATTCAAGACTTCTCCAATCAAATCTGGCCTCAGGGCACAGTTCTATAGACTTCTGACTGGAGAATCCTTCTATCTTTTCTGGCCTTGGGATACAACCCATAGACTTCTGATCTGAAACCTCTCCAATCATCTCTGGCTCAAGGACAAAGCCCATAGACTTCTGATCAGAGACTTCTATTGTTTCACAGCCCATAGAAGTTTGTTACAATGACACAAACACCAAGCCTCCTCCAATGTTACAATGACACAAACACCAAGCCTCCTCCAATGTTACAATGACACAAACACCAAGCCTCCTCCAATGTTACAATGACACAAACACCAAGATTCCTCCAATGTTACAATGTTACAATGACACAAACACCAAGCCTCCTCCAATGTTACAATGTTACAATGACAAAAACACCAAGCCTCCTTCAATGTTACAATGTTACAATGACACAACCACCAAGCCTCCTCCAATGTTACAATGACACAAACACCAAGATTCCTCCAATGTTACAATGTTACAATGACACAAACACCAAGAATCCTCCAATGTTACAATGACACAAACACCAAGAATCCTCCAATGTTACAATGACACAAACACCAAGAATCCTCCAATGTTACAATGACACAAACACCAAGAATCCTCCAATGTTACAATGACACAAACACCAAGAATCCTCCAATGTTACAATGACACAAACACCAAGCCTCCTCCAATGTTACAATGACACAAACACCAAGAATCCTCCAATGTTACAATGACACAAACACCAAGATTCCTCCAATGTTACAATGTTACAATGACACAAACACCAAGCCTCCTCCAATGTTACAATGACACAAACACCAAGATTCCTCCAATGTTACAATGACACAAACACCAAGCCTCCTCCAATGTTACAATGTTACAATGACACAAACACCAAGCCTCCTCCAATGTTACAATGTTACAATGACACAAACACCAAGCCTCCTCCAATGTTACAATGACACAATGTATCACCACCTGTTTGCTGGGTAGACATGGCAGAGATGGTCGGTGTGCGGGCAGCGCGGTGGGGGACACTGAATGTCTGATGTTTCAGCTTGGCTGGGCAGCCAACATCACAGATGGTTTTACAACTGGGTACCGATACTGCTCCCCCCCCCCCCTCGGTGCCCACCCCCCTGGAAACACACACACACTCTCCAGGCAAGCGTGAGCTTAAGAGGAACACAAAACAAGGCGAGTTCCCACAAAAGAGCATTCAGTGTCTTCTTTTCAAGCACCCCCAGATGGGTGCCGGAGGGGGGGGGGGGATACTTCCAACCTGATCTGTTCGCAAACACTAGTTTTCAGGGGTCAAAAGACAGGCCAGCGCCCGGGCGGAGCAGGCGATGGGGGACATTTGGCAGAGGAAAGCAGCTTCCAGATAGAGGTGGAAAGATCTTCTGAGAGAGAAAAAAAGATACGAGAAACTTTCCTGAGATGACGAGTCTTCTGCTGGCAACTTCAACTACTATGATTTATAAGAGGGGGCGGGACAGCGAAACTACCCCCTTCTGTCATTGGACGGGGATTACAGCGGGCAAACTAAGAAAAAGTCCCAGTTATCGCTTATCAGTTGTCCGCTTTTAGGGTTGTGCGGGAACGTGCGTGGTATTGCGTTTTCCCAAACTGCATGGAAATGCACTGAAATGCACTACAGACGCACGGTTGCGATTATTTTTAGTGGCGCCCCCATCCAGCAAGCGCAGGTGCGTTCGCAGACATCAATATACACTACATTGCCAAAAGTATTGGGACACCTGCCTTGACACGCACATGAACTTTAAAGACATCCCAGTCTTATGCCCGTACACACAATCGGACATTGATCGGACATTCTGACAACAAAATCCATGGATTTTTTCCGACGGATGTTGGCTCAAACTTGTCTTGCATACACACGGTCACACAAAGTTGTCAGAAAATCCGATCATTCTGAACGCAGTGACGTAAAACACGTACGTCGGGACTATAAACGGGGCAGTAGCCAAAAGCTTTATGCCGCGTACACACGAGCGGACTTTACGGCGGACTTTGCCCGGCGGACTGGATTTCGTCGGACAATTCGATGTGTGTGGGCTCCAGCGGACTTTGTTTTCTCAAAAGTTGGACGGACTTAGATTTGAAACTTGTTTAAAATTTATCCGTTGAAATCGAGTCTGGTCGAAAAGTCCGCCGTCTGTATGCTAGTTCGACGGACAAAAAGCCACGCTAGGGCAGCTATTGGCTACTGGCTATGAACTTCCTTGTTTTAGTCCGGTCGTACGTCATCACGTACGAATTCGACGGACTTTGGTGGATTGTGTGTAGGCAAGTCCGTTCATTCACAAAGTCCGTCGGAAAGTACGTCGAAAAGTCCGCCGGGCAAAGTCCGCCGTAAAGTCCGCTCGTGTGTACGCGGCATTAGTCTCTTAATTTATTCTGAGCATGCGTGGCACTTTGTGCAATGGATTTGTGTACACACGATCGGAATTTCCGACAACGGATTTTGTTGTCGGAAAATTTTATATCCTGCTCTCGAACTTTGTGTGTCAGAAATTCCGATGGAAAATGTGTGATGGAGCCTACACACGGTCGGAATTTCCGACAACAAGGTCCTATCACACATTTTCCATCGGAAAATCCGACCGTGTGTACGGGGCATTAGTCCGTAGGGTTCAATATTGAGTTGGCTCCGCCCTTTGCAGCTATAACAGCTTCACCTCTTCTGGGAAGGCCGTCCACAAGGTTTAGGAGTGGTAGCCAATCAGCTTCTAACTTCAGCTTGTTTAATGAAGCTTTGGAAATAAAACCCACAATCTGATTGGTTTCTATGCAGAGCTGCACCAGATTTTGCCCTCTCCACTTTTAGTAAATCCCCCCCCCCCCCCCATTGTGTACACGGCACTGCGGTACCATGCAATTTGGTGCAGTGCGCTTTTAAAAATTGTGCCTGCGATGTTTTGGCGCATTTCACACGAATAGGACAGCGCTTTGTAATTAATGGGCGGTCCTAAACATGACACGTGGGAATGTGCAAAAAAAAAAAAAAATGCGCATGCTCGGATGCATCTCGTGTTGTGAATGAGCCCCGACTCCAAGGTTTTGTGTCCATCACATAAATTGTATAATTATCAGAATAAAGTTATAAAATATGATCCTCTTAAAGGGCCAGCACATGGTCTAGCCTGGGCTGAATGGGGTTTTAGTGGGCCCCGGAGTCCCTCCAGCCGATTGGTTTGTTCCACCACCCCCCCCCCACCCCCCCGCCCGTGGCACGCAAAGTGGCAGAGTTCATCTTGCGCGGTTACGGTACATTATGTCCATGTGAAGGTGGAATGTCAGTTTAACACGCATTACCCATAACGCACAGCGGGCGCTTCACTTTACGAGACACTTTTTAAGAGGCAGAACTGCAGGGAGGTCCGTCCTAATTTGGAGTCGGGGACCCTCTCCCCTCCCCCCCTCTCCTGGCTGCGTCCACCGGATTCGGAAACATTTTTTTGCGAGCTCGTCGGGTAAATGACTGCGGACAGGATGAGGGGCAGATGAGAGCCGCGCCGACAACTTTTCCGAGACCGCAGGGAGAGCTAAAATCACCTGGCTCTTATTAACGAGCTCCGAATAATTCTCCCCCCCGATTGTTTCAGCCCCCTAATTAGAAATATTACAAAAGAATAAAGAGCCCCATAAAGCACTACTGTGGAAACCGGATTCGCCCACAAAAAACCTTTAGAACCTTCTTTTATGGTGTCTGGGGAGTCGCGGGAATTTTGCTCCCTCGATGTGCCGCGCAAAAAAAGGATTGGAAATTAAAACCAAAGCCAGACTTCTCGCAGCTTTCTTCACCGCGCTGCGACGTGGCTGCCCTGCGGGTCCACCTATAGCGTGCCATGGGGCGGTTTATGAGGATGCTGGGACTTGTAGTGCTTGGCGGCTAGACAAGCTTCTCCGGCCTGCTCTGCGATTCGTTATTTCCAGTCTTTGTGTTTTTCCACTGGCGTGTGGCGGAAGCGCTGTGCGTACAATGTGATCTCCCTGCCCCGGGCCGGCCACACCCATCTACTAGACACGCCGAGACCTTTTTCGCAAAAATGGCTTCTTTATTTTATTTTTTGGAGGCTGTTACTTTGTTTCTTTTCATTTAAATGCAATTTACAGTCAGATAAAATTTTTCGCTGCATGTTGCAAAAAAAAAAAAAACAAATAGTTGTCGCACCCTCGAGAGACATTCGTCGAGGTCATCGAACGTACTGGAAATTGGCGTACAAAATCCTTCGAAAATCTCCTAGTGTGTAGTCAGCTCAGGTTCTGCGCTTGGATTGTATCCTCTCTGGTGTCACAGACAGGGGGGTCTGGTAGTCATCCCTCTCTGGTGTCACGGGGGGGGGTCTGGTAGTCATCCCTCTCTGGTGTCACGGGGGGGGGGGGGGGGGGTCTGGTAGTCATCCCTCTCTGGTGTCACGGGGGGGGGGTCTGGTAGTCATCCCTCTCTGGTGTCACGGGGGGGGGGGGGGGGGTCTGGTAGTCATCCCTCTCTGGTGTCACGGGGGGGGGGTCTGGTAGTCATCCCTCTCTGGTGTTACGGGGGGGGGGTCTGGTAGTCATCCCTCTCTGGTGTCACGGGGGGGGGGGCTGGTAGTCATCCCTCTCTGGTGTCACGGGGGTGGGGGTCTGGTAGTCATCCCTCGGGGGGGGGTCTGGTAGTCATCCCTTTCTGGTGTCACGGGGGGGGGGGGCTGGTAGTCATCCCTCTCTGGTGTCACGGGGGGGGGCTGGTAGTCATCCCTCTCTGGTGTCACGGGGGGGGGGGGTCTGGTAGTCATCCCTCTCTGGTGTCACGGGGGGGGGGGGTCTGGTAGTCATCCCTCTCTGGTGTCACAGCCGGGGGGGGGGGCTGGTAGTCATCCCTCTCTGGTGTTACGGGGGGGGGGGGTCTGGTAGTTATCCCTCTCTGGTGTCACGGGGGGGGGGGCTGGTAGTCATCCCTCTCTGGTGTCACGGGGGGGGGGGGGGGGGGGGGGCTGGTAGTCATCCCTCTCTGGTGTCACGGGGGTGGGGGTCTGGTAGTCATCCCTCTCTGGTGTCACAGCCGGGGGGGGTCTGGTAGTCATCCCTCTCTGGTGTCACGGGGGGGGGGCTGGTAGTCATCCCTCTCTGGTGTCACGGGGGGGGGGCTGGTAGTCATCCCTCTCTGGTGTCACGGGGGGGGGGTCTGGTAGTCATCCCTCTCTGGTGTCACGGGGGGGGGGCTGGTAGTCATCCCTCTCTGGTGTCACGGGGGGGGGGCTGGTAGTCATCCCTCTCTGGTGTCACGGGGGGGGGGGTCTGGTAGTCATCCCTCTCTGGTGTCATGGGGGGGGGTCTGGTAGTCATCCCTCTCTGGTGTCACGGGGGGGGGGGGGCTGGTAGTCATCCCTCTCTGGTGTCACGGGGGGGGGGGGGGTCTGGTAGTCATCCCTCTCTGGTGTCATGGGGGGGGGGGGTCTGGTAGTCATCCCTCTCTGGTGTCACGGGGGGGGCTGGTAGTCATCCCTCTCTGGTGTCACGGGGGGGGGTCTGGTAGTCATCCCTCTCTGGTGTCACAGACGGGGGGGGAGCTGGTAGTCATCCCTCTCTGGTGTCACAGATGGGGGGGGTCTGGTAGTCATCCCTCTCTGGTGTCATGGGGGGGGGGGTCTGGTAGTCATCCCTCTCTGGTGTCACAGCCGGGGGGGGTCTGGTAGTCATCCCTCTCTGGTGTCACGGGGGGGGGGGCTGGTAGTCATCCCTCTCTGGTGTCACGGGGGGGGGGGCTGGTAGTCATCCCTCTCTGGTGTCACGGGGGGGGGGGTCTGGTAGTCATCCCTCTCTGGTGTCACGGGGGGGGGGCTGGTAGTCATCCCTCTCTGGTGTCACGGGGGGGGGGCTGGTAGTCATCCCTCTCTGGTGTCATGGGGGGGGGGGGGTCTGGTAGTCATCCCTCTCTGGTGTCATGGGGGGGGGTCTGGTAGTCATCCCTCTCTGGTGTCACGGGGGGGGGGGGGCTGGTAGTCATCCTCTCTGGTGTCACGGGGGGGGGGGGGTCTGGTAGTCATCCCTCTCTGGTGTCATGGGGGGGGGGGGGTCTGGTAGTCATCCCTCTCTGGTGTCACGGGGGGGGGCTGGTAGTCATCCCTCTCTGGTGTCACGGGGGGGGGTCTGGTAGTCATCCCTCTCTGGTGTCATGGGGGGGGGGTCTGGTAGTCATCCCTCTCTGGTGTCACAGACGGGGGGGGGAGCTGGTAGTCATCCCTCTCTGGTGTCACAGATGGGGGGGGGCTGGTAGTCATCCCTCTCTGGTGTCATGGGGGGGGGGGTCTGGTAGTCATCCCTCTCTGGTGTCATGGGGGGGGGGTCTGGTAGTCATCCCTCTCTGGGGTCACAGACGGGGGGGGGGGGGGGAGCTGGTAGTCATCCCTCTCTGGTGTCTGGTGTCACAGATGGGGGGGGCTGGTAGTCATCCCTCTCTGGTGTCACGGGGGGGGGGGGGTCTGGTAGTCATCCCTCTCTGGGGTCACAGACGGGGGGGGGGGGCTGGTAGCCATCCCTCTCTGGTGTCACGGGGGGGGGGGGTCTGGTAGTCATCCCACTCTGGTGTCACAGACGGGGGGGGGGGTCTGGTAGTCATCCCTCTCTGGTGTCACAGACGGGGGGGGGGTCTGGTAGTCATCCCTCCCTGGTGTCACAGACGGGGGGGGGGGACTGGTAGTCATCCCTCTCTGGTGTCACAGACGGGGGGGCTGGTAGTCATCCCTCTCTGGTGTCACAGCCGGGGGGGGGCTGGTAGTCATCCCTCTCTGGTGTCACAGCCGGGGGGGGGGGGCTGGTAGTCATCCCTCTCTGGTGTCAAAGCCGGGGGGGGGCTGGTAGTCATCCCTCTCTGGTGTCACAGACGGGGGGGGGTCTGGTAGTCATCCCTCTCTGGTGTCACAGACTCACAGACGGGGGGGGGGGGGGTCTGGTAGTCATCCCTCTCTGGTGTCATAGACGGGGGGGGGGTCTGGTAGTCATCCCTCTCTGGTGTCACAGACTCACAGACGGGGGGGGGGGGGGGGGTCTGGTAGTCATCCCTCTCTGGTGTCACAGACGGGGGGGGGGGGGGAGCTGGTAGTCATCCCTCTCTGGTGTCACAGACGGGGGGGGGGGGGGGGGGAGCTGGTAGTCATCCCTCTCTGGTGTCACAGACGGGGGGGGGGGGGGGGGGAGCTGGTAGTCATCCCTCTCTGGTGTCACAGACGGGGGGGGGGGGGGGGGGGGGAGCTGGTAGTCATCCCTCTCTGGTGTCATAGACGGGGGGGGGGGGTGTCTGGTAGTCATCCCTCTCTGGTGTCACAGAAGGGGAAGGGGGGGGGTGCTGGGAGGGAGTACCCTGACTAATGGTGACATTACCTCCAGGCATGACATGAAATCACCATATCACGACGTTGGGCTGCACTGCCAGCTGTTATCAGGAGAACCCCGCCGTATATCTCACTGAAGACAGTGTCATGGAACTACAACCTTCAGCATGCTGCACCTTCTTCACTCCTTTCCAAACCTTCAATAACATTATTATTAATATATGGGATTTATATGGTGCCAACAGTTTGTGCAGCGCTGTACACTATAAAGGGAGATGGTATAAGAGGCATAGGAGGGCCTTGCTCATGAGAGCTTACAATCTAATTGCAAGCGGGTTCAGACAGCTGCCAATAAAGGTTTAAAGAGACAGTACAAGGCTGCATTCACATGGACTTCGATCGTCTTGGTGTGAAGGTGTGTAGTGAGCCAAAAAGTCCAACTGTGTGATTGGAGGACGTCACACCGAACTAATGAAACATCACATGAAACATTTGGGCTACACTGAATCATTATCTGTAAATGATCCTTCCACCAGGTGAGCAGTGACAGCGCAGACTGATCGGGGCAGTACCTGGAACACCGTGGTCTCTATCACACCCCGTACCTGGAACACCGTGGTCTCTATCACACCCCGTACCTGGAACACCGGGGTCTCCATCACACCCCGTACCTGGAACACCGGGGTCTCCATCACACCCCATACCTGGAACACTGAGGTCTCCATCACACCCCATACCTGGAACACTGAGGTCTCCATCATACCCTGTACCTGGAACACTGAGGTCTCCATCACACCCCATACCTGGAACACTGGGGTCTCCACACCCCATACCTGGAACACTGAGGTCTCCATCACACCCCATACCTGGAACACTGAGGTCTCCATCACACCCCGTACCTGGAACACTGGGGTCTCCATCACACCCCATACCTGGAACACTGAGGTCTCCATCACACCCCGTACCTGGAACACCGGGGTCTCCATCACACCCCATACCTGGAACACTGAGGTCTCCATCACACCCCATACCTGGAACACTGAGGTCTCCATCACACCCCGTACCTGGAACACTGAGGTCTCCATCACACCCCATACCTGGAACACTGGGGTCTCCACACCCCATACCTGGAACACTGAGGTCTCCATCACACCCCATACCTGGAACACTGAGGTCTCCATCACACCCCGTACCTGGAACACTGGGGTCTCCATCACACCCCATACCTGGAACACTGAGGTCTCCATCACACCCCCTACCTGGAACACCGGGGTCTCCATCACACCCCATACCTGGAACACTGAGGTCTCCATCACACCCCATACCTGGAACACTGAGGTCTCCATCACACCCCGTACCTGGAACACTGGGGTCTCCATCACACCCCGTACCTGGAACACCGGGGTCTCCATCACATCCCGTACCTGGAACACTGGGGTCTCCATCACACCCCATACCTGGAACACTGAGGTCTCCATCACACCCCATACCTGGAACACTGAGGTCTCCATCACACCCCGTACCTGGAACACCGGGGTCTCCATCACATCCCGTACCTGGAACACTGAGGTCTCCATCACACCCCATACCTGGAACACTGAGGTCTCCACACCCTGTACCTGGAACACTGAGGTCTCCATCACACCCCATACCTGGAACACTGGGGTCTCCATCACACCCCGTACCTGGAACACCAGGGTCTCCATCACACCCCGTACCTGGAACACCGGGGTCTCCATCACATCCCGTACCTGGAACACCGGGGTCTCCATCACATCCCGTACCTGGAACACCGGGGTCTCCATCACACCCCATACCTGGAACACTGGGGTCTCCATCACACCCCGTACCTGGAACACCGGGGTCTCCATCACATCCCGTACCTGGAACACCGGGGTCTCCATCACACCCCATACCTGGAACACTGGGGTCTCCATCACACCCCGTACCTGGAACACCAGGGTCTCCATCACACCCCGTACCTGGAACACTGAGGTCTCCATCACACCCCATACCTGGAACACTGAGGTCTCCACACCCTGTACCTGGAACACTGAGGTCTCCATCACACCCCGTACCTGGAACACCGGGGTCTCCGTCACACCCTGTACCTGGAACACCGGGGTCTCTATCCCCCCCCCTCGTGTGGGGCACATTCCTATCTGCCCCTTGTTTCCAATGTCACCACCTCACCTCATCTCACCGTATCAGCTGAGACCTCCACGAAGAATGATATTATTTAACTTATAAAAGTGTTTTCTTTTTAAAAAAAAAGAAACTTTGTAACTGAACTCGCATTTTCTATTTTCAAACATCAGAAGAGAAGACAGGGAGGAAATAAAGAAAATGAAAGAGAAATGGGTCGGAAATAAAAGAGAAACAGGGAAGAAAGAAAGGAAATAAGAGAGAAACAGGGAGGAAATAAAGAGAATAAAAGAGAAAGGGGGGGGGGTGATAAGGGGGAAAAAAGGTGAAATGGGGAAAAAATAAAGGAAATAAAAGAAAAACGGGGAGAGAATAAAGGAACTGAAAGAGAAACAGAAAGGAAATAAAAAAAGAAACAGAGAGGAAATAAAAGACAAAAAGGGAGGAAATAAAGGAAATAAAAGAGAAACGGGGAGGAAATAAAGTGGATAAAAGATAAACAGGGAGGAAATAAAGGAAGTAAAAGAGAAATAGGGAAAAAATAAAGAAAGTAAAATAAAAACAGGAAGAAAATAAAAGACAAACAGGGAGGAGATAAAAGAGGAACAGGGAGGAAAAAATAGTTTTAAAAAAGAAACAGGGTGGGAATAAAGAAAATAAAGAAGATACAGGTGGAAAGCCATTTGAGGGTCTATCTGATTATTCTTGTTTTATTGGCGCTGTGTGCGTCCTTTGAATCTAGTACATTATGGGTGTGCATATTCCGGCCTGGCACAGGCTGCCGCTCAGACCAGTCAGTTGGCGCTCACCGAGTCGGATGTACTAAAGCAGTGCCGACTCTTCATTCTATAAACTGAATGTTCACTCAGCTGAGTAAATAAGGTGAAGCCGCATTCACGGATAACCTGATTGGATGATTGAAGTGATGTGACACTTCGCCACGCCAAATGCTCTCTGCTCGTTAGTAAATCATTGGATACGGCACGAGGAGTGTGTGATGGGTTCACTTCCTGAACTCTGCGGGTCGGGTGTCTGGAACTTGTAGTTCAACAGCTGCTGCAGAGTGACAGTTTTATCTTCTGCTGAGAACCCGTTCACACCAGCGTATTGCGCCAACACACAGCAACGCAAGTTGTGGTGTGCACTGGGGCCTATGCAAATGAATCTGCTTCTTGGGGCTCATTCACATGGCCACATGCAGATCTTCTGCACAGAACGTGGGTTCTTGATGGCAGAGCTGGCAGAAGATCCGGCATAAAATACACGCCTAAGGTACATGTGAATGAGCCCCAAACCCAACCGATTCTCGCAACACACTGATGTGAATGGGTCCCATGAAATCTGAGTCTATATACACTTCACCTGTCCCAATGTGTTTTCCCCAAACTCCACAACGGACTAGGGTGGCGAGATGAAAGGGAACAGCCGTAATTAGATTATCAGAAGATACAGGAACATCTAATTAGAGCTCCTCAGTCCGGCTGTGCGGAGTCTCCGTCCCTTTTCTCTGCTCTCCCCGGGACCCCGGGCCCTTCACAATCACTTTCTGCCCTTTTATTAATTAGCGGCACAGCTGTCTCAGGAATGGCGGCTCAGCTTGGGGTCCTTCTGTTTACACTGGACTTAACGGCGTCCAATGGCATTCTTACATCGCACCGCAGGAGTTGGGTTACTGACGCATAATCCGCACAGCAATGGCAGACAAGTCTAAGCTCCTCAATGGATTCCCAGCCGCGGGGAAGAGGCCAGTCTACTTCAAGGGCCAAACAAGGCCACAGACATGAGATGGAGGACCAACAATTGTTAACAATCTGATTGATCCGCCATTTTAGTTGTCAACTTTCCGGTGAATGGCGCAGGGCGGGTCAACCAATCAGATCATTGTTTTTATTTATAAAAAGGATAGAAAAATGAACCATGTTGGAATGGATAGAAGGAAGAGAAAATGACAGGCCAAGGCTCAGTTCAGCCAAAGGGGTAGATTAGTTCTAGGTGAAGACTGCTTGGTCAGGGGGTCACCCCATGTCTGAGGTTCCTACAGCGGGACCTTCCAGCCAAAATTGCTGCGTGTTCCTTTCCACCTAGGAGCGTCCACTACTCCTGCCAACATAATGGGCACAGCAGGTGTACAGACCCGGGAACTCAGCACAGGGATGGTGGGAACCCCTCATAATGGGCACAGCGGGTGTACAGACCCGGGAACTCAGCACAGGGATGGTGGGAACCCCTCATAATGGGCACAGCAGGTGTACAGACCCGGGAACTCAGCACAGGGATGGTGGGAACCCCTCATAATGGGCACAGCGGGTGTACAGACCCGGGAACTCAGCACAGGGATGGTGGGAACCCCTCATAATGGGCACAGCGGGTGTACAGACCCGGGAACTCAGCACAGGGATGATGGGAACCCCTTATAATGGGCACAGCGGGTGTACAGACCCGGGAACTCAGCACAGGGATGGAGGGAACCCCTTATAATGGGCACAGCAGGTGTACAGACCCGGGAACTCAGCACAGGGATGGAGGGAACCCCTCATAATGGGCACAGCGGGTGTACAGACCCGGGAACTCAGCACAGGGATGTTGGGAACTCCTCATAATGGGCACAGCGGGTGTACAGACCCGGGAACTCAGCACAGGGATGTTGGGAACTCCTCATAATGGGCACAGCGGGTGTACAGACCTGGGAACTCAGCACAGGGATGATGGGAACCCCTCATAATGGGCACAGCAGGTGTACAGACCCGGGAACTCAGCACAGGGATGGTGGGAACCCCCCCATAATGGGCACAGCGGGTGTACAGACCCGGGAACTCAGCACAGGGATGGTGAGAACCCCTCATAATGGGCACAGCGGGTGTACAGACCCGGGAACTCAGCACAGGGATGATGGGAACCCCTCATAATGGGCACAGCAGGTGTACAGACCCGGGAACTCAGCACAGGGATGGTGGGAACCCCTCATAATGGGCACAGCGGGTGTACAGACCCGGGAACTCAGCACAGGGATGGTGGGAACCACTTATAATGGAGACAGACCCAGGAAATGCAGAAATCAGGTTAAGTCAACAGTCTAAGGTGACATTTTTTTGGTTGTATACTGGTCCCCAAACAGCCCAGGGGCCCCTCCTGTACAATAGGCACTAGAAGAATATTTGCCCCTATGTCTGCTTTGGGGACATCAGTGGCAGTTGGATCTCTTGCAGACTTCCAGCCATGTCTAATGTCTATGGGCAGCATTGGAACCATTACAGCCCCGGCTGGTATCTATTTCAGATGGGGTGCGAAGGAGGGGGGCAATGTGAAAACACAGCAGGGGAGGAGGAGGGAGCATGGAGAGAGTGAGAGAATAAGCAGTTGTGAGTCTCATTGTCCACGCTCAGCCACTAATTTGCTGATCGCATTCTCCAGCAGGAGAGGGAACGTTACGCCGGCTTAAGAGACAAATCAGATACAATATAAAGAAGGCCCTGAGCAGACCAGTAAACCAATTAACACACCATTTTGTGCTACCACTGCTCCTTTTGAAGGCAGGACAGGGGGAGGGGGGCGCGGGGGAACACACGGCTTGTACCGTAACCTGCTGCCTAATAGCCATAAAGTTTCCATTATTTACGGTACAAGATATTAAATAAATAATGGCTTAAAAAAAAGGCTCCTGAGCGAGAGAGCCAGAGACAAAGATGGAGGCAGAGAGGCCGGAGGGAGAGGTTTGGGCGCTGAAATTTAAACGCTATCAGTTACAGACGTTTAGAGTATCTGAAGAATCTGAGAGCTCGGAGATCACAACTTAATGGCAGAAAGTTTCATGCCTGACATTCTAGTTGGATGGGAGTTTAATACTTGGAGATCGTTCTCACATCTAGAGGGAAAGCACGAATCTCACCGGCTTTTAAAGGACACAATGTCCTAAACTGACCAAAGAAGACTTGTAGATCCTCAAAAAACCAGGAGGAAAGAGGTTGGAGCTTTCTAAGTGTCCCTAACCCGCCTCAGTATAAAATGATATAAAATCACCGGTACTGGTGGACCAACATGGTATGGGAACCACCATCTCAGTAAAATCCGGAATGTTTAGTCCACATATACTTTAAGATCTTTGGTAATTTTTGTATCACTCATCCAGAGAACCTGACTTTCCTTCTGACACGCAGTTAAGTTCAGGGGATGTTATGAAGGCCACCATCTACTGTCTAAGCTTTAGGACAATATGATAGACAAACATTTGACTTTCTAGAGATTGAAACTTTAGACCAAAATGTCTAGAAGAGGGGAAGAGAGGAGAAGAAAAGTTAAAGGTTTTATGCTAAAGCTAAGAAAGGTGCAGAATGGTTTCTTTGGTAATATGGCGGTGAAGCTACAGCTTAGAGCAGCCTTTGTCAATGTTCTCAGTGGAGGAACTCTTGAAATAACCTTCAAGTCCCAGGAAACCCCTTTCCAATCATTAGTATAACTACAGCTCATGGTAAATTAGTGTCATGGTCAGTAGGAAGAATGCTCTTTACATTAGTGGTCAGTGGGAAGAATGCCCCCTATTGCAGCTATAAAAAAAAAATAATTGGTGTCAGTTATTTCTTATCTGAGAGGCAGAAATTGCTTATAGAACCTCTATCAATGTCTGGAGTAACTCCTATCAATGTCTGGAGGAACCCCTATCAATGTCTGGAGGAACCCTTATCAATGTCTGGAGGAACCCTTATCAATGTCTGGAGGAACCCCTATCAATGTGTGGGGGGAACTCCTATCAATGTCTTGAGGAACTCCTATCAATGTATGGGCAAACCCATATCAATGTGTGGGGAAACCCCTATCAATGTCTTGAGGAACCTCTTTAAATGTGTGGAGGAACCCCTTTAAATCTGTGGAGGAACCCCTGTCAATGTGTGGAGGACCCCCTATCAATACTGTATCTGGAGGAACCCTTATCAATGTGTGGTGGAACCTCAATCAATGTGTGAAGGAACCCCTATCAATGTCTGGAGGAACCCCTATCAATGGCTGGAGGAACCCTTATCAATGTCCGGAGGAACCCCTATCAATGTCTGGAGGAACCCCTATTAATGTCTGGAGGAACCCCTATCAATGTCTGGAGGAACCCCTATCAATGTCTGGAGGAACCCCTTTCAATGTCTGTAGGAACCCCTATCAATGTGTGGGGGAATCCCTATCAATGTCTGGAGGAACCCCTATCAATGTCTGGAGGAACGCCTATCAATGTCTGGAGGAACGCCTATCAATGTCTGGAGGAACCCCTATCAATGTCTGGAGGAACCCCTATCAATGTCTTGAGGAACCCCTATCAATTACTGGAGGAACCCCTATCAATGTCTGGAGGAACCCCTATCAATGTCTGGAGGAACCCCTATCAATGTCTGGAGGAACCCCTTTCAATGTCTGTAGGAACCCCTATCAATGTGTGGGGGAATCCCTATCAATGTCTGGAGGAACCCCTATCAATGTCTGGAGGAACCCCTATCAATGTCTGTAGGAACCCCTATCAATGTCTGGAGGAACCCCTATCAATGTCTGGAGGAACCCCTATCAATGTGTGGGAGAATCCCTATCAATGTCTGGAGGAACCCCTATCAATGTGTGGAGGAACCCCTATCAATGTGTGGGGGAATCATGGTTGTTAAAGTCTGGTTTAGAGTGAAGGAAATGTGTGTCATGGAGTCTTCTCTTGTGTTTGCTGTCTGTTCTGCATGCCCTTCAGGGGTTAACTTCGCTCAGCTCCCTCTTCTGTCACCTCTTCTCCCCCTGGCCAAGTTTCTCTTCCCTCTTCAACAAAAGACTTTACAACTCGATTGTGATTCAAAAAAGTTTTTTTTTTCTTTCGTGACTTGTGGGGCAGCTCCAACCTCTACCTCATCCATCCTCATCCTCCCTAATCAACCCCCCTCAGAAAAATAAAGGCAGCAGCACAATGGCCCCTCCAGAGCCCCGTCATTCAGATTATGTAGAAGTTGTGCTTTTCGGGGAAGCGGGCCTTATCCAGCCTATTGTGAGTCCTCTGCCCCGTGTTCTAGAGGTCAGGCTGAAGAGACCTCCAGCCCACCACCCACAGTCAATGCTCTGCTGCCCTCTCTTCCTGTGAGATTAGAGGCCCGGGTTCTGTCACTAGCTACGGCCGATGCGGGCAACAAGAGAATGGCCCAGCCCAATGAAGAGCCTCAAAGAGGAAAACCAAGGATTAGGGTGGCGAAGAACGCACTAATTCACTTCCAGTCCCCCCCTGGTCTCTGGCCCCTCTCATTGCGGCTCTTTGATGCAGGTGAAATAAAAGTGTTAACAAAGCGGCGTGATACACCAGTGAGCACTCTACAAGGGTCTGCTGGACTGTGCATTCAGAGGGGCGCACATCCCCACCCCTAAGATGTGCAACCATGCAGGTCCCCTCCATGGAGATCCCGGGTGATGGCAACTCCCTGAATTTAGAAGAACATCTCACCCATCATTATCACCATCACCACCATTATCATCATTTCCACCATCATTATCACCATCACCACCATCATCATCATCACCATCACCATCATCCCCATCATCATAACCATCAACACCATCATCATCATTGTCAACACCATAATCATTATCATCTCCATCATCATTATCACCATCACCACCATCATCACCATCATCCCTATCATCATCATCATTGTCACCACTATAATCATTATCATCTCCATCATCATTATCACCATCACTATTACCATCATCGTTACCATTGTTACCACCATCATCATTATCACCATCATTATCACCATCATTATCAGCACCATCATCATTGTCACCATCATCATTGCCACCATCATCATTATCACCATCATCATTATCACCATCATCATTATCACCATCATTATCACCATCATCATCATTATCACCATCATCATCATTATCACCATCATCATTGTCACCATTACCATCATCCCTATCATCACCATCATAATTATAACCATCATCATCACCACCAGCCAATCAGAATTTTTTTTTATTATTTAAATCAAATTTTTTTTATTTAAGTAGATTTATTTGATTTTTATCAAATTTATTTTAATAAAATGCTTTTGGAATAAAAATCTATCTAAAGAGTTTTGTATTTAAGATAGGTACATTAATAATTTAGTTCATTCAGCATGAAATGGAGCTTAGTTATGTAGTATGATGCTGTATATTCTGCAATATTTACATTTTTGGTAAACTCATTCAATGAATCCAAGCTCTGCAAGCTGAGATAACATGCACTGCATTGATGCATTCACACAATGTCACAGTACCCAAAAGATAAAACAAAGTTCAAGAATATTCCTTTATCCCATTGTTTTGCAAATCTATGTACACTACAAACTGTACGATTGAATCGGTTCTGAGATCGCTGTTTTACTAACCTGACAGCTTATTATTCTAAATAGGAAACCTTCATTTTGTTTCCAAATATTAAAGATTCCAACAACCAGCAAGAATAAGTTCTTACATGTAAAGAGCACCTGTCATTTCAGATCCATTGTGGCAGTGCCTGTTAGCGGGCGTCCAATCACCCGCTGCCGCCACGTCCCTCACCTTGTGGTGTCACCGCCACATCATGTGGGGTCAGAGGAGGAGCCAACAGTGGGTCAGAGGAGGAGCCAACAGCGGGTCAGAGGAGGAGCCAACAGTGGGTCAGAGGAGGAGCCAATAGCGGGTCAGAGGAGCCAACAGCAGGTCAGGGGAGGAGCCAACAGTGGGTCAGAGGAAGAGCCAACAGCGGGTCAGAGGAGGAGCCAACAGCAGGTCAGAGGAGGAGCCAACAGTGGGTCAGAGGAGGAGCCAACAGCGGGTCAGAGGAGGAGCCAACAGCGGGTCAGAGGAGGAGCCAACAGCGGGTCAGAGGAGCCAATAGCGGGTCAGAGGAGCCAACAGCAGGTCAGGGGAGGAGCCAACAGTGGGTCAGAGGAAGAGCCAACAGCAGGTCAGAGGAGGAGCCAACAGTGGGTCAAAGGAAGAGCCAACAGTGGGTCAGAGGTAGAGCCAACAGCAGGTCAGAGGAGGAGCCAACAGTGGGTCAAAGGAAGAGCCAACAGCAGGTCAGAGGAGGAGCCAACAGCGGGTCAGAGGAGGAGCCAAAAGCGGGTCAGAGGAGGAGCCGCTGCGGGACAGAGATGCTCTTTAAAAATTATAATGTAAATGGAGTTTATTTAAATCAAATCCACCCTGCAACTATCATCATCACCATCATCATCATCATCATTGTCACCATCATCATCATCCCCACCACCACCATTATCACCATCATCATTGTCACCACCATCATCAATATCAACACCATCATCATCATCATTACCATTGTCACCACCATCATCATCATCATTTTCACCACCAACATTATCACCATCATCATCATTATCACCACCATCATTGTCACCATCATCATCATCTTCCCTATCACCATCCCCACCATCATTATCATCATCATCACGTTACCTATGCAAATGTAGGCTGACTAGGACCGCCCACTCCACCAGACTGAAACCCACCCATCAAGACCTTTTGATATTTGCATAACTCCTCCCACTGCTTCCATCAGAACTGAGGGCTCCTGACATCACTGGATCTATAATAAGGTCTGTAATGAAAATGAAAAGGTTTTATCTAGAAATGATCATCAATGAAGGAGGGGGAGGGGGGAGGAGGGGGCAGGGAAGGTGAAATATAAGCCGATTAAACTTCAGATTTAGGTTCGGTTCACACTGCTGCAACTTCAGAGTACAAAATCGGATGGCAAGTCGCTCCCCATTACCTGCAATGGAACTGTTCTAATCAGTGCAACTCAAGTCGCAGTGACTTAGAAAGAGGTTCAGCGACTTCATCACGACTTGCATTGACTTCCGTGAATGAAGTCGCAATAAAGTCGCGTGGAAGTCGCCTGGCAAAGTGGCACCTTAGGTGGCGGCAGTGTGAACTGAGCCTTCAGGATGTGTTGGTGAATACAGAGCCGCTTTGATGAAAGTCCTTTGTATTTGCAGCAGGATTCTTTCTACTGGATCTGCTGGAAAACCTGCGACACGGACGGGTTCAGGAATATAATGCGATTTTTTTTTTGGGTGGATCTCCCATGAAATTTCAGTTGGAGATGGAGGGGTGACTCTGGAGGGCGATGGCGGGAGGACACGGTTCAGGATTCCCTCCTTCCTGCTGCCCTTTTGTCCTCTCTGAAAGGCCGGGCTAATTGCTGCGGTCACACTGCATGTTATCTGCTATCTCCCAACAAGAAAAGGGCCGTCCGAGGCGGCGAGCGTGCACGCTGAGGGGCCCCAGAGATGGGCGCCGGGGCCACCGAGATAGCAAGGAAGAGAGCTATCATTTTTCCTGTCACCGGCTTGTAAGAAAAAAAAGGGAAGAAAAAAAAACAAAACAAAACAAAAGAGGTAAACAAAGTGGCAGACAATTGTGAAAGGGCTGCGCGCCGCCACGCCACGCCGCGCCGCTATCAGTCCGCACAGAGGCAATCCATTTTATTTCCTGGCAGCGCTAACTTATCGCCGCCTCGTTTTTTAATGAGGGATAATAAGGGGAACATTTTGTAACGACACGGTTCTCTATTTTATCCAACAAACAGCTGTGTCACGCGAATGAATCATATCTGACTGGCTGCATATGCGAACGCCGCCGTAATTACCCCGCCGCCTTCAATCAAGGCCGACCTGAACCTGATGTTCCTACAAAGCCCAACGCAGGCGCGGCCCGCCAACTGGGAGAAAAAAAGAGAAGAATAAGGTACATGATGTGGCTGCCGGGTACATGTGCAGAAATGTGAACCTGCTGCTCTTTGTGCTCGGGTTCACAGCAGCGCGGAGCCAAAACCTAGTGCGCGCGTCTACGCACGTCTCCGAGCATTGCCAAGCACACGCGTGACTGCGCATGCCAAACCGCATCCGCATGGTGCTACGAAATTGTGACACAATTTTACATAAGGATGGTGAACTTCTTCCCTCTCATTCCT
>NC_133330.1:344126896-344155135 GCF_042186555.1 Aquarana catesbeiana
GTGACTTGTGGGGCAGCTCCAACCTCTACCTCATCCATCCTCATCCTCCCTAATCAACCCCCCTCAGAAAAATAAAGGCAGCAGCACAATGGCCCCTCCAGAGCCCCGTCATTCAGATTATGTAGAAGTTGTGCTTTTCGGGGAAGCGGGCCTTATCCAGCCTATTGTGAGTCCTCTGCCCCGTGTTCTAGAGGTCAGGCTGAAGAGACCTCCAGCCCACCACCCACAGTCAATGCTCTGCTGCCCTCTCTTCCTGTGAGATTAGAGGCCCGGGTTCTGTCACTAGCTACGGCCGATGCGGGCAACAAGAGAATGGCCCAGCCCAATGAAGAGCCTCAAAGAGGAAAACCAAGGATTAGGGTGGTGAAGAACGCACTAATTCACTTCCAGTCCCCCCCTGGTCTCTGGCCCCTCTCATTGCGGCTCTTTGATGCAGGTGAAATAAAAGTGTTAACAAAGCGGCGTGATACACCAGTGAGCACTCTACAAGGGTCTGCTGGACTGTGCATTCAGAGGGGGCGCACATCCCCACCCCTAAGATGTGCAACCATGCAGGTCCCCTCCATGGAGATCCGGGTGATGGCAACTCCCTGAATTTAGAAGAACATCTCACCCATCATTATCACCATCACACACCATTATCATCATTTCCACCATCATTATCACCATCACCACCATCATCATCATCACCATCACCATCATCCCCATCATCATAACCATCAACACCATCATCATCATTGTCAACACCATAATCATTATCATCTCCATCATCATTATCATCATCATCAATATCATCATTACCATTGTTACCACCATCATCATTATCACCATCATCATCACCACCATCATCATCATTTCCACCATCATTGTCACCATCACCACCATCATCACCATCATCCCTATCATCATTATCACCATCACCACCATGATCATCATCACCATCATCCCCATCATCATAACCATCAACACCATCATCATCATTGTCACCACCATAATCATTATCATCTCCATCATCATTATCACCATCACTATTACCATCATTATCAGCACCATCATCATTGTCACCATCATCATTGTCACCATCATCATCATTATCACCACCATCATTGTCACCATTACCATCATCCCTATCATCACCATCATAATTATAACCATCATCATCACCACCAGCCAGGGTGGATATAAATTAATGATTAAAAAAAAAAATCTAAAAAATCTGATTTTTTTTTTTTTTATTTAAATCAAATTTTTTTTTTTATTTAAGTCGATTTATTTGATTTTTATCAAATTTATTTTAATAAAATGCTTTTGGAATAAAAATCTATCTAAAGAGTTTTGTATTTAAGATAGGTACATTAATAATTTAGTTCATTCAGCATGAAATGGAGCTTAGCTATGTAGTATGATGCTGTATATTCTGCAATATTTACATTTTTGGTAAACTCATTTAATGAATCCAAGCTCTGCAAGTGAGATGCACTACATTGATGCATTCACACAATGTCACAGTACCCAAAAGATAAAACAAAGTTCAGGAATATTCCTTTATCTCATTGTTTTGCAAATCTATGTACACTACAAACTGTACGATTGAATCGGTTCTGATATCGCTGTTTTACTAACCTGACAGCTTATTATTCTAAATAGGAAACCTTCATTTTGTTTCCAAATATTAAAGATTCCAACAACCAGCAAGAATAAGTCCTTACATGTAAAGAGCACCTGTCATTTCAGATCCATTGTGGCAGTGCCTGTTAGCGGGCGTCCAATCACCCGCTGCCGCCACGTCCCTCACCTTGTGGTGTCACCGCCGCATCATGTGGGGTCAGAGGAGGAGCCAACAGTGGGTCAGAGGAGGAGCAACAGTGGGTCAGAGGAGGAGCCAACAGCGGGTCAGAGGAGGAGCCAATAGCGGGTCAGAGGAGCCAACAGCAGGTCAGGGGAGGAGCCAACAGTGGGTCAGAGGAAGAGCCAACAGCGGTCAGAGGAGGAGCCAACAGCAGGTCAGAGGAGGAGCCAACAGCGGGTCAGAGGAAGAGCCAACAGCAGGTCAGGGGAGGAGCCAACAGTGGGTCAGAGGAAGAGCCAACAGCGGGTCAGAGGAGGAGCCAACAGCGGGTCAGAGGAGGAGCCGCTGCGGGACAGAGATGCTCTTTAAAAATTATAATGTAAATGGAGTTTATTTAAATCAAATCCACCCTGCAACTATCATCATCACCACCATCATCATCATCATTATCACCACCATCATTGTCACCATCATCATCATCTTCCCTATCACCATCCCCACCATCATTATCATCATCATCACCTTTGCAAATGTAGGCTGACTAGGACCGCCCACTCCACCAGACTGACACCCACCCATCAAGACCTTTTGATATTTGCATAACTCCTCCCACTGCTTCCATCAGGACTGAGGGCTCCTGACATCACTGGATCTATAATAAGGTCTGTAATGAAAATGAAAAGGTTTTATCTAAAAATGATCATAAATGAAGGAGGGGGAGGGGGGGAGGGGAGGAGGGGGACCAGCGAAATTGAAATATAAGCCGATTAAACTTCAGATTTAGGTTCGGTTCACACTGCTGCAACTTCAGAGTACAAAATCGGATGGCAAGTCGCTCCCCATTACCTGCAATGGAGCTGTTCTAATCAGTGCAACTCAAGTCGCAGTGACTTAGAAAGAGGTTCAGCGACTTCATCATGACTTGCATTGACTTCCGTGAATGAAGTCGCAATAAAGTCGCGTGGAAGTCGCCTGGCAAAGTGGCACCTTAGGTGGCGGCAGTGTGAACTGAGCCTTCAGGATGTGTTGGTGAATACAGAGCCGCTTTGATGAAAGTCCTTTGTATTTGCAGCAGGATTCTTTCTACTGGATCTGCTGGAAAACCTGCGACACGGACAGGTTCAGGAATATAATGCGATTTTTTTTTTTTGGGTGGATCTCCCATGAAATTTCAGTTGGAGATGGAGGGGTGACTCTGGAGGGCGATGGCGGGAGGACACGGTTCAGGATTCCCTCCTTCCTGCTGCCCTTTTGTCCTCTCTGAAAGGCCGGGCTAATTGCTGCGGTCACACTGCATGTTATCTGCTATCTCCCAACAAGAAAAGGGCCGTCCGAGGCGGCGAGCGTGCGCGCTGAGGGGCCCCAGAGATGGACGCCGGGGCCACCGAGATAGCAAGGAAGAGAGATATCATTTTTCCTGTCACCGGCTTGTAAGAAAAAAAAGGGAAGAAAAAAAACAAAACAAAACAAAAGAGGTAAACAAAGTGGCAGACAATTGTGAAAGGGCTGCGCGCCGCCACGCCACGCCGCGCCGCTATCAGTCCGCACAGAGGCAATCCATTTTATTTCCTGGCAGCGCTAACTTATCGCCGCCTCGTTTTTTAATGAGGGATAATAAGGGGAACATTTTGTAACGACACGGTTCTCTATTTTATCCAACAAACAGCTGTGTCACGCGAATGAATCATATCTGACTGGCTGCATATGCGAACGCCGCCGTAATTACCCCGCCGCCTTCAATCAAGGCCGACCTGAACCTGATGTTCCTACAAAGCCCAACGCAGGCGCGGCCCGCCAACTGGGAGAGAAAAGAGAAGAATAAGGTACATGATGTGGCTGCCGGGTACATGTGCAGAAATGTGAACCTGCTGCTCTTTGTGCTCGGGTTCACAGCAGCGCGGAGCCAAACCTAGTGCGCGCGTCTACGCACGTCTCCGAGCATTGCCAAGCACACGCGTGACTGCGCATGCCAAACCGCATCCGCATGGTGCTACGAAATTGTGACACAATTTTACATAAGGATGGTGAACTTCTTCCCCCTCATTGCTCAGGTAGGGGAGCTCATTGAAGTGAATGGGATTCCCTTCGTGTGACGCGCGGGGACGCAGAAAAGACGCACACACTAGGTTGGCGGCGCGCTGCTGTGAACCCGAGCACAAAGAGCAGCAGGTTCACATTTCTGCACATGTACCCGCAAATATGCGGCCTCTCGGCGGGGGGTGGGCCTTGGCGCTAAGTGGCCGCATATTTGCGTTCACTGGGGCAAATGCAGCTGTGCAGAGAGCGCGCCAGCGCACCCCCGACAAAGTTACCGGCTGCTAACGGAAAGCTCACGATGGCTGCTTGTGATCAGCTTTCCAATCATGTGACCGCCGTGACAACCAATCACGGTGGTTACATGATCATAAAGCCCCGCCCCATCCTAAACCAGGAGGCGCTGGCGCCAAGAGGTTAAGAATTAATGACACCCCCCCCCACCTGTCTGCTAAAGAGCGCATGGTGCTGTGTGCGTTTTTTTGACACGCATTGATCTGAACCAAGCCGTCACACTTGGCGTTTCCAGAACGTGTGACAAAAAGCACAGACACTTATTTTTTTTTTGGAAACGCATCGCGTTGGCGATGCTATTAGTTGGTAAAGGCACCCGAATTGTGGGTGGCAGACGCCACTAGCTGTCCCCAGTCTGATGGCCAGCATCATTCAACTTACTTCCCCTGAGCCCAGGTCATCCCAGATCCACCCCCAGCCTGTGACCGGACAGTGAAAGGAGAAGCAGCACAGTGAAGAGCTCCTCTCTCTGTCACTCCGCTCTCTCCTCCTATCAGCAAGCCTCTAGTCAGCATATGAACTGATTGGCTCCTTGTGCTGCTTCTCCCTCTCACATTCCAGGCCTGCTGTACAGGGGGCTGATACCAGATGAGATTCAGATACTTCCAAAAGGAAATACCTTACTTTGTGTCTTTTATATCTGCCTGGAGTTTAGATGTAAACTGTTCCTTCCCCAAACTTTGAGTTTTGGATGGAGTGTGTAGGGATTAGACCCCTCTGTCAGGTTTGTATTGCTGTCTGTCCCCCCCCCCCCCCAGGGAGATTCACCCTTGTTATTTGACCTGGTGTCACCTATACAAAAATTGATGCAAAATTTTAAAAAAAGATTAGCGTTGTCACCAGAACAGAATAAAGGGCAAATCTTCTAAAGGGGACACTGTGCTGGTGACAACTCTCTAAGAGGGGATTTCCTCATTACTTCCTGTTGTGTTTTTGGGACAGGAAGAGAAGGAAAATCCCCCCAACAGGACCCAGTAAAGAAAAAATGAACTGACGGGAAGTATTTCTTATATGTAATTCTGGATGGATTTTCAGGTCAGTGGCCGGGGGGGGGGGGGGGTTAGTGGCACCTCCAGCAATACAAATGGGATGGAACTCTAATACTAAATTCACATCATTATCTGAGGAGGAAGAGAATTATTATTCTTGTACCCCGGAATTCGGAGGACTGATATTTGTCACTTTGTATCGGAGACACAGAAAGTGATATTTGTCACTTTGTATCGGGGACACAGGAAGTGATATTTGTCACTTTGTATCGGGGACACAGGAAGTGATATTTGTCACTTTGTATCGGGGACACAGGAAGTGATATTTTTGGACAGGTGGATTTCCGATTTAATTTTTCACACGCAGCCAACATAATAATTGAAACAAATGTCAGTAATTAGATGTCATTTCCTGATAACTTCTCCCATCTGTTAGAAATAAACACGACGGGAACTTCACCGAGGACGCAACTCAGAACTCCGACACCATGGAAGACGATGACACCCCCCCCCCCCCCCCCCGTGTCAGCAGATTGTGCCCATCCATCACACATGTACAATCGATCTGCACCTGCCACTTGTGTGTCTGCTGAGCCCGGAATATGTGAGTGTCAGAGTGTGTGTGTGCATAACGAGGGTGCAAGGATGTGATCTCTGTGTACAGAGGTCATTACTGTATATATACTCCATGTACAGAGGTCATTACTGTATATATACTCCATGTACAGAGGTCATTACTGTATATATACTCCATGTATTCTCCTATAGTGCACAACAAAAACTCCAACCCTCCAGAAACTCTCCATAGAACTGTCATTTCTTCTGTGCTCTTCAGCCAGGTCTCTCTATCCTCCAACAACAGACAGCTCTATGGTCACAACAGATAACCTGAGCAGAGCTGGACCCGGCCAATACCGGGGTAAATGGCATTCCTGCCTCTGGTATAGGGGGGGGGACAGGTGTTGGCGTCTTCACCTTGGGTGTCAGAGGATCTTGTCCCAGCACTGGCTGTATCCCGGGGGGGTGGGGGGGGGGAATATATCGGGGGCCCATTTACACAACACACAGCAATGCAGTAAAGTGCAATGTCTTATGAATTCTTTTTGATAGATTTTTGCACACTGGCCATGAAGAAGGGGAGGCCCAATCCTTCGAAACGCGTTGGTTGTATCGGAATTTCTTGTTCAGTAAATATTATAGTTGAATCTCCAAGCGAAAAGACCGGCGATACCTCCAACCGTATATCTACGATCCAATGTTCTGATGATCGATTCTATCATCGTGATCAGAGAGGTGGCGGCCTGGAGTCCGATTTGGGTCTAAACATGATGCACGTCCGCAATGCGTTCACCTCCGACAAGCAACACACTCTGCATTTGGGATTTTCAATAAAATGAAATCTCATTCCTACAGGTCCAGCGCTATCACATGACTACAAGTTACAACCGCTGCAAAGGATCCTGGGTAATGTCACAGAACTGTTGGTGTCACTTCTCAGAAGCTTTACAACTCAGTGACATTACCCAGAATCCTCTGCAGCTGTTGTAACTGGTAGATGTGCGATACAATGAGCCCATGATACAATCATACAACAATACAATCATACATCGATACAATGATACAATCATACATCAATACAATCATACAACGATACAATCATACATCGATACAATGATACAACGATACAATCATACAACGATACAATCATACAACGATACAATCATACAACGATACAATCATACAACGATACAATCATACAACGATACAATCATACAATGATACAAGAATACAATGTTACATCAATGCAATCCTACAATTGTAACATTTTATAACTATAGCGTTGTATGATTGTATCGTTGTATGATTGCATCGTTGTATGATTGCATCATTGTATTGTATGATTGTATCGTTGTATGATTGTATCGTTGTATGATTGTATTGATGTATGATTGTATGATTGTATCATTGTATTGTATGATTGTATGATTGTATCATTGTATTGTATGATTGCATCGTTGTATGATTGTATTGTTGTATGATTGTATCATTGTATTGTATGATTGTATCATTGTATGATTGTATGATTGTATCATTGTATTATATGATTGTATTCTTGTATGATTGTATCATTGTATTGTATGATTGTATCATTGTATGATTGTATCGTTGTATTGATGTATGATTGTATGATTGTATTGATGTATGATTGTATCGTTGTATCATACAGTACAATCCTACATTCATACAATCATACACTGATACAATGTTACAATGACACAATGTATGACATCTGAGAGCTGAGCTGATTGGTTTTGCCGGTTGCGCCCGTCCTCTCGGCGTCAGAAGTTGGATTCAGAAATCACAGATTGGCTCTTCTCTTGTTGTACAAATCGGCGTGCAGACCCCCCGCCGGCGCCCGGCTCATCCAATTTGCTATGGTGGCCTTTGTCCATATCTGAGAAGGTATTTGGCATGAAAGCGTTCCCTGTGATCAGTCGGCGGCGCTCCGCTCGTCTCCAGCAGGTTAACGATGAATTGAGCGCTCCGGCACCTGCGCTGAATCCCGCTCACGCGTCTTGTTTAACCCCCGACGCCTCTGTGGAGCCGACCAATTTGTCACTGGATGTCACTAAAAGCCATAATTAGCATTTCTCGCTCTTATTGACATCCCGCTCCTTCCTTGTTCCCGAGCGGTGAGTGATCTGCGCGGACAGAGGGCCCCGAGCGGACTTTATCTCCATGGCGAAAATATCGACAGAATACAATTACTGTCCCCGGCATGACGGTAACGTATTCGCCATCAGAGGGAGAAGACAAGAAAGGAGAGAGCAGAGAGCGCCGGCGGGTCACGACGCGTCCCTCTGATCCCACACGCCACTCCTGGGCTCACCCCAGACACCCAACTTCAATGAGAGATAAAAGTCGTGTGACCGGCTTCAATGCGAGACGCTCGGCGCAGCCAGCTTATCCACGCCGACAATATCTCAATTCCACCGAGAAACTCACCGCAGATAAAAGTGATGTCCTGGATGGAGGCCAATGGGGTGAAAAAAAAGAAACCCCCGAGGGCCTGTTCACACCGAGCGCGGCGCAGGAACGCGGGCAAAATGACGCACAAAAAGGCATCGCCTTTTACAGACACACACAGGTGGCAAAAATTCTTAATGACACTCCCATGCATCTAGCAAACACGTGCGTTCAACCCCGCCAAAATGCGCGGTATTACAGTGCCACATGTTTTGGTAAAGTGCGATCTTAAAAATCTTGCTCGCTTTTTTTTTTTCTTTTTAAGTTTTGCACATTTTACACACAGAGCGCAACCTATTGCAATGAATGGGCTGGCCCTGTGATGCGTGCTAACGCGCCAAAAAAGTGCGCACACTTGGACGCACCTCCTGTTGTGAGAGCAGCAGTATGGACGCACACAGGAGTCGTAAGCTGAATGCTGCTGCACATTCCTGTAGCCCTTCCGGGGAAACGTGCAATCGCTAAATTCAGAAAGTGCGCTGCGTGAAATATGGAGCCACACCCACTGACACTAACAGGCTGATTTAAAGCTGCACTCCGGTGTAAACAGAGAAGTACACAGATAGAATACATACATGGGGGGGGGGGGGTGTCACTTTACCAGCTAGAGGATTTGTCCTTCTGTCCATCCAGTCCTGAGATTTACACAGCTCTGTCAACATAGGTGTGCGCAGCCTAATGCATTAGGGTGTGCACCCCAAAAGCTCAAACACACATGTGCAGTAGGCAGTGTCAGTAGTTTTTTTTTTTTTTGTTCTTATTATTTAATTTTGTTATTATTTTTTCCAAATTTTTTTTTTGTATTATTATTATTTTTTTTTACTATATTAGTTTTTTTTATTATTATTTCATTTTGTTATTATTTTTTCCAATTTTTTTTATTATTTTGTTTTTACAATATTAGTTTTTTTTTGTTCCTATTATTTCATTTTGTTATTATTTTTTCCATTTTTTTTAATTAATATTATTATTATTTTTTTTTACAATATTAGTTTTTTTTGGTCATATTATTTCATTTTGTTATTATTTTTTCCAATTTTTTTTTCTTCTTATTTTTTTTTTTACAATATTAGGTTTTTTGTTCTTATCATTTCATTTTATTATTTTTTCAATTTTTTTATTATTATTTTTTTTACAATATATATATATTTATATATATATATATATATATTTTTTTTTACAATTTCCTAGGATCCCCCCATTGAGGGGCTTTGGTGAACTAGCAGAGAAGGGGACTGAGGACAGAGATTCCTCAGTCCCTTTCTCTGTAGCCTCGGCTGCGCACAGGGGAAGGGGCATTCGGCAGTGGAAATCTGCATTGCACAGGGTGACAAGGCTCCCCCCCCCCCCACATGTTGAGGGCATGTGGCCTGGTATGATTCAAAAAAGGAGGGGGCACACCCTGCTCCCCCCCCCGTTTTCAAGCCAGCCAGGTGACATGCTTGGATTAAGGGTCTGGTATAGATTTTGAGTGGATCTCACACATTTTATTATTACAGGTACTTATATAGTGACGTCAATTTACACAGCTAAACGTCCTCACCTTACATTCATACACATACTTGGGGCAATTTAGATCGGATCCATCCAATTAACCTCACGGCGTGTCTTTGGCGTGTCTTTGGCGTGTGGGAGGAAACCCGCACAAGTACAGGGAGAACATGCAAACTCCAGGCAGGTAGTGCCGTGGTTGAGGATTGGAACCGATGACCCCGAGTGCTGCGCCGGTGGAAGTGCTAACCACTCAGCCACTGCTATTTTTAGAGGTGAACCGAAAATGAAAATCTTGTTCCCGAAACCGAAAAATTCAGGATGCGCTCGGCCGAAACTGAGACCGAAAATAACAGTTTTTAAAGTATTTATATATTTTTTACATATAATTGTATTATTTTCAACTTTTTAATTAATGTCGTGAATTTAAATGAATGTGAATTGTCGGCCATTATCGGCACCTTTAGCGCAAAAAAAAAAAAGCATCCTTTTGAAATTCTATGTACCGTATGTCCTCACACTGGTCCATTGTGGTGCTAAAAGTTTTTGCTGCATTTTTGGTCAGTAAAAAAAAACAAAAAAAAAACAAAAAAAAACGCACCTCTCTGTTGAAATGAATTGTAAACGCATCAACAACGCACTCGTGTTTGATACTGTTTTTGAGTCACATGACCTAGGGACACTACCTGCATGGAGTTTGCATGTTCTCCCTGTGTTGGGTTTCCTCCGGGTACTCTGGTTTCCTCCCACACTACAAAGACATGCTGGTAGGTTAATTGGCTTCTGTATAAATTGGCCCTAGTATATGAATGTGAGTTGGGGACATTAGATTGTAAGCTCCTTGAGGGTAGGGACCGATGTGAATGTACAATGTATATGTAAAGCGCTGTGTAAATGGGCGGCGCTATATAAGTACCGTATATACTGGAGTATAAGCCGAGTTTTTCAGCACATTTTTTGTGCCCCCCTCGGCTTATACTCGAGTCAAGCACTTTTCTGCAGCAGAGAATCACATTTTCCGAAACTGACTTTGGGGCCCTGTATCTCGGGGCCACTTGGTGTTAAGAACCCCAGATTTGGTGGGCAAACCCAGCAGAACTAGCACTACAACATCCAAAGCTGGGGTTCCTAGCACCAAGTGGCCCCGAAATACGGGGCCCCAAATTCGGTTCCGAAAATGTCATTCTCTGCTGCAGAAAAGTGCTTGACATTTTCCGAACCGAATTTGGGGCCCCGTGCTCAGGGCCACTTGATGCTAGAAACCCCATATGTTGGATATGTTGTAGTGCTAGTTCCACTGGGTTTGCACACCAAATTTGGGGTTCCTAGCACCAAGTGGCCCCGAGATACGGGGCCCCAAAGTCGGTCAACTGTGTCCATCTGCAGCAATGTCATTTCGGGACTCTTTGGGTCCAGAGACCCCAAATTTTCGCTGCGGCTAGGGGGCATCTAGGAACCCTTAACTACCGAGTTTGAAGTTTGGGGGACCTATGGCTGCAAATGGGCACAGTGAGGCTGCAAATGGGCACAGTGATGCTGCAAATGGGCATTGTTGACCCTCTTTTTCCACTTACAGTAGCTGTGCATTTCTCACCCTCGGCTTATACTCGGGTCAATATGTTTTTCCCAGTTTTTTGTGGTAAAATGAGGTGCCTCGGCTTATATTCGGGTCGGCTTATACTCAAGTATATACGGTACCTTAAATAAATAAATAAATTAAATATTTTTTTTTTAAAAACACACCATAAGCACAGTAAAATCGTGGTAAATGGTGGCCGTTTTCCGCACCATTATCGGCACTCTTTTACCCTATTTTTGGTGTATCTCCAGTTATTTTGTTCTATTTTTGTTTGGGTTCCCGCGTTCAAATCCATACCAGATTCAAAGGGGCTGGCATGCATTTTGGGGGGGACTCTACACAACTTTTTTTGGTTGCATTCTTACTGCAAAAGTGACAAAGAAAAAAAAAATGATACAACTTAAAAATTGCAGCAAATGACATTTCACCGCCGGCTCCTTTACAAAGAAAAAATTGATTTAAATTACCGGCAAATGACATTTCCCTTCTGGCTTCCATTTAAAAAAACACCACAAGATCCCCCAAAATATTTTTGGAGTGGGCCTTTGGAGGGGCCCGTGCGCCATTTTTAAAATATATTTGAAGCCACAAAAGAAATGTAATTTGCCGGAAATCTAAAACAATTTTTCCTTTGTAAATTTTAGTAAAAAAATGACTGTTCCCGGCCAAATGGGATTTTGTAAAAAAAAATTTGTTGGAGTGGTCCATGTTCCCCAGGGGCAGTGCCATTTTTTGACACCCCCTCTTGTCTATTAGCCCAAAAAGCGTCATTTTTGATTTGTCAGATTCGGCCCCCATTGATTTCAATGGGGTTCAGATTCGGCATCTGACGATCGCTGTGCTCAAACCCAAACGCAGCTCATCCAGACTGAGAAGATAAATCCCAGCTGTCTTAGTGAACATACATGCAGCGCTGATTCATTTTCATGATGTAGATTTTCTGTACTGAGGGACCCCCGGACAGCAAAATGACCGAAGACACTGGAAATGAACCTGCTTCCAAACAAAAAAATGGAAAAAAATAAATCTGATTAAAAAAAAAAAAAAAAAGGAAATGAACCTGCTTCCAAACAAAAAAAAATATGCAAAACATAAAATCTGATTTAAAAAAAAAAAAAAAAAAAAGAACCTGCTTCCAAACAAAAAAAAAAAAATGTAAAAAATAAAATCTGATTTCCAAAAAAAAAAAAAAAAAAAAAAAAAAAGGAAATGAACCTGTTTAAAACCACACAATTCACGAATGCTCACAATTTATAAGACCGAACGATACATTGAAATCTCCATTCTATGGGCCGGCCCAGCTGGAGCGCCCATTACATCGCATTACCAATTGTTTGCTTCAATTTTACGATGGCGGAACAAATTGCGAAATCTTCCAAATGACCTTTTATTGAGCGAGGAATATAACACAAATACATCACCTCCCTATTCCAACTATAAAAGGAAAAAAAAAAAAAAAGTCACCTGCCTGTTTATAACAATGTATATATTTTAAACATTTTACGGCTATTTTTTAAAATGCCCCTTTTCCTTATGAATTTAACGTTCAGGATACAAAAAAAAGAAAGAAAAAAAAAAAAACAGTGCCGTGTGTGCGCCACTTTATAGGCTGGCGCTAGACTCCTAAAGCCACGGAGCTCGCCGCCGATATATTGCCTCCAACACGTGCAGATCTCTATTTTTTTTTTTAACACATTTTCCACTTTTTTATTGACAAGTTTATTAATTCTCCGGCACACAGAACAGCAGATAAACCCATAACTCTGCCGCTATAAAAAAAAATAAAATAAAAAATGTCCGAAATTGGAAAACGTTAGCGGCAGCATAATCATAAATACCTTTAAAAAAAAAAATAAAAAAAGGAGAGATGGAATAAAACAAAATTCCTCCAAGCCTTGTTGTAAAATAAAAAACTCCCCAGTAATAACAAAAAAAAGCCCCAAATCGTGGAAGGACGCGGCGTAAATCAAACTGGCAGCTGTGAGCGCGTTCCGCTGGAAGCCCAATGCGTTTTTAAGGGAGAAGATTTCCATCAGAAAAAAAACACAAAAAAAAAAGGTAGCCAATCACAGGCACCCCCCAAACTTTGTTGTTTTTTGTGAAGTCGGGATTTTCGGCCAGCAGGAGGGGGCGGAGCTCATTAAAGACAAGCTGGTTTTGTATAAACTTTATAGAGGCCAATTGGAATGGATGTAAATTTTATACATTTTTTAATGCTAAAATCCTGCTTTCACCTTTTCTTTCCATCTTAATATTGCTGATCCACTGCAGCCTCTTTGCAGCTACATATACAGCAGCAATGGCATTTCTCAGGGCGGGTTTCCTAATGGTGACAACAGAGGACCGTGTCTGTGTAATGCATGGGTGCCCAACCTGTGGCCCTCCAGCTGTTGCAGAACTACAAGTCCCATCATGCCTCTGCCTTTGGGAGTCGTACTTGTAACTGTCAGGCTTGCAAATCATCATGGGACTTGTAGTTCTGCAACAGCTGGAGGGCCACAGGTTGTGCACCCCTGGTTAATGTGTTTACCACCATCGGCAAAGCCTGTGAGATGGGGTGACAACTCAGAAGAACAATTGGGAGTCAGGAACGGAGCGTTGCCACCCTATAACAGGAAGTGACCTTCATTGCAGGATCACCAGGATTTTTTTTTTTTTAAAGTCATCTTCAGATCTAATTAGATTTTTTTTAAAAATCACTTGTGAAATGGCATGAAGATGGTTAAGAGTATCCGAAATGTAGCTGATTGGATTTACATCTACTTTAATAATTGGTGCCGGAGTCTTGGCAGACCGGACTGGAGCCCTCGGTGTCCAGGAAAAAAAAAAAAAAGATATTTACTGTCGTACAAATTTTCGGTCAAGCGCCGGGATCTGTGCTGTGTGTCCGCTGCCCAAAATCAATAATTTTACCAATGGATTTATCTCTGTAATTGACACAATAGTGTATCAATAATGAGTTTTCTGGACGTCGGAATATATGGAGATTAATTGTGGGAGTTTGTTCCCGCGATCGTATCATAAGTGAGGATTTCAGCCCAGATGGATTATCCCGAGGATGTGACTTGTCAGAGGCAGAAAACAACAGAGTAACGTGATCCACCTCAGACAGAAGAAGCCTCCGATGAGGAACATGGTGGCCCGGTGTCCGATGAGCGCCATTAGTGGTCCCCGGTTACTGTAATTAGCGCAGTAATCTGACATATCATTGCATTCTGCCACAGAAAAAATCCCAGCATGCTGAAATATGTATCTACTAACCAAAAGGTCCAGATTAAGAGAAGAACCTACAGGCTTGACCATGACTTGGGAGAACCGGCAATCTCAAGACCTTCTGTAGAAAATGGCCAAAGGAAGCTCTTCTTCTGATAAGGAATGGAGGAGGAACGTAACGTCTACATCTTATCAGCAGAAGAGCAGATTTAATGCCCCGTCACCAACCCCACCACAAGAGAGGGGTGAAGTGCTCCCCAATAAACCTATGGGACAAGTATCAAAGGTGGGTAAAATTGGTAACCTCAGCACCACATCCCAAAAGGATCACAAATAATCACAAAAATGATGAGTAGTGGGACTTTTAAGGTGCTAACCAAACCTACAGGACTAGCTGAGCTTATGAGGAGACCAGATCTTCCAAAAAAAGATATTAAATTAAGTTTAATCTAAATCTAAAAACTTAGTCTGGGGTCATATCCACCCCCCGGTTAGGGTAGGCCCCAACAATTAAAAAAAAAGCTCTAAACCTAAATCTAAAAAATGTAAGTGAATCTAAAGCACATCTGTAACAGAAGCCAGTTACAAGTAATTTAATGACTTATTGGGGCCCCCAGATAAAATCACATGATCTGCAGACGGTTCCCCGAATATGGCCAATCAAAGAAATGCAGGGTTTGAAAGGTGACATTCCAAAATGGCAGGAATGACCTAGCACTGCGCACTGGTGAGTGAAATAATTTTAAGTGATACCCGTGAGAACCAAAAAGGTCCAGATCAGAAGAAGAACTTACAGGCTTGACCATGACTTTGAGAACCGTCAATCTCAAGATCTTGTAGAAAATGGCCAAAGGGAGCTCTTCGTCTGATAAGGATGGAGGAGGAACGCAACGTCTACAACTTATCGGCAGAAGAGCAGATTTAATTTTCCTGTCACCAACCCCACCACAAGAGAGGGGTGAAGTGCTCCCCAATAAACCTACGGGACAAGTATCAGAGGTGGGTATAATTGGTAACCCTAGCACCACATCCCAAAAGTATCACAAATAAACAAAAACATGATGACTAGTGGGACTTTTAAGGTGCTAATCAAACCTATAGGACAAGCTGAGCTTATGAGGGGACAGGATCTTCCAAAAAAGATCTTAAAAAAATATGTTTAATCTAAATCTAACCTTAGTTTGGGGTCGTATCTCCCCACCCTGCTTAGAGTAGGCCCTGACAATTAAAGAAAAGCTCTAAACGTAAATCTAAAAAATTAAAGTGGATCTAAAGCACATATGTAACAGAAGCCAGTTACAAGTAATTTAATGACTTATTGGGGCCCCCAGATAAAATCACATGACCTGCAAACGGCTCCCTGAATATGGCCAATAAAAGAGATGCAGGGTTTGAAAGGTGACATTCGAAAATTGCGGGAATGATGGAGCACTGTGCACTGGTGAGGGAAATTCCTTTAAGTGATACCTGTGAGAACCAAAAGGTCCAGATCTGGATAAGAACCTTTAGGCTTGACCATGACTTTGAAAACCGGCAATCTCAGGATCTTCTGAAGACAATGGCCAAAGGAAGCTCTTCATCTGATGAGGTTGGAGGAGGAACGCAACGTCTACATCTGATCAGCAAATTTAATGCCCAGTCCCCAACCAAACCCAAGAGAGGGGTGAAGTGCTCCTCAATATTTGACGTTCCAAAATGGCAGGAATGATGGAGCACTGCACACTGGTGAGGGAAATCCCTTTAAGTGATACCTGTGAGAACTACACACCAAAAAAAAAAAAAATCTGCAGGTCTGGCATTAAAATTTACAAAATGACCAATTAATGGACAGCCAGTGATGTCATACTGGTGGAAACCATCAACACCCTAAAAGAGATGGACACCGTTCACCTTGATTTTATGCATACATCAGACAAGCAAAGGGGAGTCATACTACAAATACACAATAACGCATGTGGCCCAGAACTGTGCCTGACCAATGGAAAGGAGGGGGCATCAGAGAGAGGCCAAGTGACCCTTAAAACAGCATTTTAGTTAAAAGTTTGGCAGGAAGTCATGATCTATAAAACACCTGGCTGTTATACTGAGAGCTGACATGTTGGGGTGCCTGTGGGTACTGGGGGCTGACATGTTGGGATGCCTGTGTGTACTGGGGGCTGCCATGTTGGGATGCCTGTGTGTGCTGGGGGCTGCCATGATGGGATGCCTGTGTGTACTGGGAGCTGCCATGTTGGGATGCCTGTGTGTACTGGGAGCTGCCATGTTGGGATGCCTGTGTGTACTGGGAGCTGCCATGTTGGGATGCCTGTGTGTACTGGGAGAGTCCATGTTGGGATGCCTGTGTGTACTGGGAGCTGCCATGTTGGGATGTCTGTGTGTAATGTGAGCTGCCATGTTGGGATGTCTGTGTGTACTGGGAGAGTCCATGTTGGGATGCCTATGTGTACTGGGAGAGTCCATGTTGGGGTGCCTGTGTGTACTGGGAGCTGCCATGTTGGGATGCCTGTGTGTACTGGGAGCTGCCATGTTGGGATGCCTGTGTGTACTGGGAGCTGCCATGTTGGGATGCCTGTGTGTACTGGGAGCTGCCATGTTGGGATGCCTGTGTGTACTGGGAGCTGCCATGTTGGGATGCCTGTGTGTGCTGGGGGCTGCCATGTTGGGATGCCTGTGTGTGCTGGGGGCTGCCATGTTGGGATGCCTGTGTGTACTGAGGGCTGCCATGTTGGGATGCCTGTGTGTGCTGGGGGCTGCCATGTTGGGATGCCTGTGCGTGCTGGGGGCTGCCATGTTGGGATGCCTGTGTGTACTGAGGGCTGCCATATTGGGATGCCTGTGTGTGCTGGGGGCTGCCATGTTGGGATGCCTGTGTGTACTGAGGGCTGCCATATTGGGATGCCTGTGTGTGCTGGGGGCTGCCATGTTGGGATGCCTGTGCGTGCTGGGGGCTGCCATGTTGGGATGCCTGTGTGTACTGGGGGCTGCCATGTTGGGATGTCGGTGTGTACTGGGAGTGTCCATATTGGGGTGCCTGTGTGTACTGGGAGCATCTATGTAGGGATGCCCATGTGCAGGATAAAAGGGAGGTGACATGCATAGCTAAGAACTGAAGAGGTCACGCAAAGCCCATGTCATGGACGCCAATGGAGACCAGCAACCATGGGCAAGCAACCCAAAAAAAAGCTAAACTAGAGCTGAGCCAGATGGGACCATGTGCAGCAATGTCAACCTAAAGGGACGTGGAGCAAAGAGTTGCCAAAAACCCCAAAAGAGCGTATTGACTGGGAGCTCAGGGGAGTCAAACGTTAAGAAATCTTTCTCAATAAAGTGCCATATGGGTGTTAAATAAAAAAGAAATGAAGCAAAAAAATCAATAAAAAAGCTAAAATCTATGGGAACACGCCAAAAAATTGATCTACCAACTATACGACACCATGAGCCATATTCAAAAATCATCAAAAAAGGACCGGTTGTATGAGAACGTTGAGTGCATCAGAGAGAGAGAGAAGAATGATATTCAAAGCATAATGAACACTAAAGGTTTTTGAAAGTGTTAGCTGAAGTGGTGAGGAACACCAAAAAATGAACATCTATCAGGGTTGGGCCATATACACCATGGTAGGCAATCAACGGTGCAGGTCAGCAGTATGGCCATGACCTTCGGGATGACATTGTTGCCGGTCTATATCCATAACAGCCAACAAACAACCTCAGGAGGTAAAAAAAAAAATCTGCTGAGGAACGCAGTGATCTACACACGACATGATACAATATGGCCGACGCCAAGACGTGATCCCCACAATTCCACCTCTGAAGAATGATTTACCACAAAGCTGCTCCACCTGGAATCACTCGACGTGAAGCCCCGGATGATTCACCGAAAATGCATTTCAGTTTGAACTTCTTTTTTACGGCCACTGAATGCCAGACATGCAATGTTTATTCCCGTAAAACATTTGTCAGCCGTGAAATATAACGATATAAAGAGAGCGTTTCTCCAGTGGATAGAGGAGGCCGCACATTCGGGGCCGACGTTCACCCGCCACGGGTCACCACACCCTACAGGAAAAGTTTCCTATTCGGAACAGACGTCAAAATCCCATTTAGGTGTTTTGTTAAGATATCGAACAAGAACTTTATTTTACACCTCGTCAGACTCAACGTGTCCAAAAAAGTGACCACATCAATCTCCACATGTATCAGTCAGGCATTATAAGACAACACATGGCATCGCTGATCCGGCAATTTATTTTTTATTTATTTTTTATTTCTAGGACTTTTCAGGTGATACACAATGTCTATCATAATGGATGATTAAAAAAAAAATCTTTTTATTGCTACAAACTATTGTTAATTAAATTAAATAATTAAATAATTAAATAATCTGCAAGTTTACCCCCTAGGCATAAAGTACAAATCTGCCCCCCTACTGAAATCAAATCCCCCCTCCCAGCACAAATCTTTGTCCCTCCACACCCCCCCCCCATTCCGCAACACAAATGACTCTCCCCCCAAAAAAGTCACCCCTCCTAGCAAAAATCCTCTACCCCTCAACTTTAGCACAAATCCACCCCCTGAGTTTCCCCTCCTAGCACAAATACCCCCCCAAACAAAAATTTCCCCTCCTAGCACAACCCCCCCCCCCAAAACAAAAATTTCCCCTCCTAGAACAATTCTCTTCCCCCCTTCACCATATCACCTCATCTAGCAAACCCCCCAAATCCTCCCTCCTAGCACAACCCCCCCCCCCCCAAAAAAAAAAAACTCCTAGCACAAATCCCCCAAATCCTCCTTTCCTGCACAAACTCCCCAAAAAACCCTCCTATCACACCCCCCCAAAAGACCTCCTAGCACAAACCCCCAAAATCCTCCCTCCTAGCACAACCCCCCAAAAGACCTCTTAGCCCAAACCCCCCAAATCCTCCTTCCCTGCACAAACTCCTCAAAAAAACCCTCCTAGCTCAAAGCCCCCTCCAAAAAAAAACCCTCCTAGCACAACCCCCCCCAAAAAAACCTCCTAGCACAAACCCCCCAAATCCTCGTTCCCTTCACAAACCCCCCCAAAAAACCCTCCTAGCACAAATCCCTCCCCTAAAATTTCCCCCTCGTAGCACAATTCTCCTCCCCCCTTCACCATATCACCTCATCTAGCACAAACCCACCAAATCCTCCCTCCTAGCACAAACCCCACGAAAAATCTCTCCCCTAAAATTTCCCCTCCTAACACAAATCCCCCATTCTCCTCCCCCTTCACCATATCACCTCATCTAGCACAAAAAAACCCTCCCCCCCAAATCCCCCCTCCTAGCCCAAATTCCCCCCCCAACAAAAATCCCCCCCAAATCACCACTCCTAGCAAGTCCTCCCCCCCCCCAATCTCCTCGCGCCCCCCCCCCCCCACCTCACATGAAATCACAGTGCCCCTCCTGCCCACCCCTTGTCCCGGCCCTGCCTCCAAGTACAATGTAGAATGTCTATGTGGGGGAAGCCATGGCCGTGATGGTTGTTACATTTTGGGATATAACATTGAGTCCTCCTCTCACTTTAATATTTTTTCATATTTTGTAACCATGGAGATTGTCACATTATTTTTTTATATAAACCAATATATGTTTTGTGTTGCTGTGGCACCTGACAAGTCCTGGGAATGGTTTCCAATGACACAACGTTCTAGATTAGGATATTTTCACATCTACCAGGAACCAATGAGCACCACTGGCCACCAGCTGGTGACGTCCACCAACAAGGAGCCACCACTGCACACCGATGTCGGCACTGACAGTTCACATGATGGATCTGATGGTGAAAACCTGTCTAGATCGACTGACGCGTTTTACCCCTTAATAGGAGCTAATTGACAAGTCAGCTTAGAAAATGTTGTCCAGTCATCTGAGGCAGAGCTGGGACAAGGGGTGGGCAGAAGTTGCCCTGGGCGCAGTGAAGCAAGCGGGGGTAAAAAATGGAAGCAGGGTGGTACACGCGGCATGTATTAATAGTGGGGGGGAGGGGGAGCAATTCTGCATCCTTGCCCTGGGCTCTGGATGACCCTGTCCCGGTACTGACCTGATGAGAACTGTTGGTGCTTCCGAGAGTCATCAAGATTAAACCGCGTGTTGATTTTCAGTCTGACATTTTGCCAACTGCCACCAAACATTACACCAACTACCCGCGGTGTCCCACAAGACACAACCATGGAAAAAAATGGCGGATACCTAAAATTTGTCCTATAATTGGGAGTGAAGTTCTGGTGATTTTTTTTGTAAGGTAATCAGAAATACGTTTAAATATCTGTTGCGGCTGACATGGGGACTGACATCTGCCCATGCGGCCAGCCGGCCCCAGAGACTGACCAGAGGGTGGCGCTGTTATGGTGGGCACTCCTACCAGGGAAGAAATAAAGGGAATTCCATAGGTAGGACACGTCAGAGAGGGAAGGGGCACCTCATTGATTTTTTTTTGGGGGGGGGGGGGGGCATTACAGCTTATGGCCCCATGAGGCCATCTCAGCACTTATAGGTTGATTTTACTCTTTACATGACTTTGGACCCATCTCTACAAACAGGCAGCACACTGGCTAAGTGGTTAGCACTTCTGCCTAGCAGCACTGGGCTTGGTCGGTTTGAATCCCAACTATGGCACCACCTGCATGGAGTTTGCATGTTCTCCCTGTGCCTGTGAGGGTTTCCTCCCGCACTCCAAAGACATGCTGGGAGGATAATTGTCTCCTGTCTACATTGGCCCTCCTATGTACAAATGTGAGTTAGGGACCTTAGATTGTAAGCTCCTTGGGGGGTCAGGGACTCATGTCCTGTATACTGGCCACCCCTGCAAGATGGCCACCCCTGCTGTACGAACCATTGATGCCCATTAAAGAAGAACTCCGCTTGGACCAATAAGCTATACATAGATGGCAACGAGGGGGGCAGTTTAAGTCCTGAGATATTTTTGGCCTTCCGTTTTTATTTTTTTTGGCCAATAGTATGCTAATGAGCAGCTCCAGTTACAGATGTAGCGCCCGCGCCGCCCAGTCATGACGATTGACAGCCGTTCGATTAATCCAGGAAGAGTCGTCTCTTTTACATTTTTTTTATTTGGAATAGCTTGTGCTGTAAATTTTAGATCCAAACGGAGTTGTTCTTTAAACTGCACAAGCGCTTATGAATTTTTGGAGACGTTATGGCGTCCGCGCGGCGATATTTTATATTTTAATTTACAGCGCGCCGCCATTAAAAGGAAAATCAAACTTGCGCCGTGTTCATATGGAGAAGAAAGATCTTCTCTCAGCCGCTCGGCGGCGATCGGAATGGCGCTGCCCTTCCCTGGGCGGCCATAACACGCGGGATGCCCCTAATGAAGATAATAACAATTATAGAGGCAATTACAGGCTCTCTGGAGCTGAAGATGGGCATCGGATTAACCCTTCCCGCGTCAGCGAGTGATGGGCTGCGTAAAAACCGGGACGAGGAGCGATTTTCCTCCGCACTCATAAAAGGGGGCAAATAGATGCGGCGAGGAGGAGATGTTTACGGCGGAGGAGGAGGAGGAAGGGTGGGGGGGGGGGGGATCACATCCATCGCAACATCTTGTTAAGTACTGCTGCGTCCAATGCCAGGCTACCTAATTAGCACAACACTTGTGCCGGGAAATGAGGCTGACGCTCACACCACAAGCGCTGGACGGCAGCTGGAGGATATAAGTGAACGAGGCGGCGGCGGCGGCATCGCTGCGTGTGAGGTACGCCGGGCGGGGGGAGGAAACGGCGCTCCAGTCACTGCAAAGAGTCTTTTTAAAAGTTTTGCTGAGCAGCTTGCTGGTCGTAAAAAAGAGATTCGTGTTTGTTCGCTTTCCTTTCATGTCCGACAAAATAAAAACTTTTTTTTTTTTTCTCTTTCCTTTTTTAACTCTTCCAGAGCCGACAAGATTAGCAGAATCATTTTAAATATTTCCTTTAAAAAAAAAAGAAGAAGAAATAAGAACGAGGGCCTTCATCGCTGAAATAAAGATATGGCTGGTGAGGGACTACAAGTCACAGCATGGGCGGCTGTATAGACTGTACCCTGTGCATCAAGTACAGCAATGCCTCTGAGGCACTACAAGTCCCAGCATGTGTCGGCTGTAGAGCTTCAGCAGTATATACTACAATCTGTGCATCAACTGTACCAAATAGCATTACTATAAACCCCGTGAGACTACAAGTCCCAGCATGGGGGGTGCCTATGGAGAATTATTATTATGGAATTCAACTTGTGTAGTAAAAGCGCATTCTTCTAAACCTTAGCGGAACTATAAGTCCCAGAGTAGGCGGCTGTATAGACTGTAACCTGTACATCGAGTCCAGCAACACCAATGTGGCACTACAAGTCCCAGCATGTGACGCTGTAGAGCTTCAGCAATATATACTACAACTCTGCATCAAGTCTACCAAATAGCATTATTCTAACCTCTGAGGGACTACAAGTCCCAGCATGTGACGGCTGTAGAGCTTCAGCAGTAGCTATATAAATCCTGTATATAATAATAATAATATACTAAAATCTGTGCATCAAGTGTACCAAATGGGATTAGTCTAACATCTGAGGGACTACAAGTCCCAGCATGGCTGACTATAGAGCTTTATTATTCTGAAATTCAACCTGTGCAATCAATGTAACAAAGACGTATTGTTCTAACCTTTGGGGCACTACAAGTCCCAGCATGGACAGCTGTAGAGCGTCAGCCTTGTAGACTACAGCCCCTCTGCACCAGTTTAGCAAAAGTGTATTGTTCCAACCTCTGAGGGACTACAAGTCCCAGCATGGGCAGCTGTAGAGCCTCAGAAGCGTAGCCTGTAACCTGTGCATCAATGGTAGCAAAAGTCCCAGCATGCCTTGCGGTCAGTGACACCAAATGTCTTGAACCGGAAACACACGTTACAATCTGATTGTACAATCTCCCTTAGATTTACTGACCCCCTGTGTGATGTGCGGGATTACCTGATTGGAAATAGATTGCATGGACTGTCCCGATTGGTCCCAGAGCTATTTAGTATCTGGTGAATGTAATGAAGATTGTACAGAGATTGTAATGTGAGTGGCCACAGACCAATTGCATTCTATTTCCTGTTACAGAAATAAAGTGCATTGTCCATTTACAGTATGTCTACTATTGTGGGCGGCCGGCGCTCTTTCCAGCAATTGGATGTCATTATCGGTGGGCAGGGAAGGCGATGGCCCGAGGCGGTGGTGCAAAAATACTGAAGAAATGGATCTCTACATACACAACAAATCCAATGTTTCCCCCGCCGCCTACACCAGACTGACCAATGAGCTCACTTCTTCTATATATTACATTTCAATTGATCGGGGAAGCAATATCTGCAATAGGAAATGTGAAGGATTATAACAATATTTTTGGGGTGGGGGGGTATTATGCAAACTCTGGCAGTGACAATTCCTAGCTCCGCCCCACTATTAACCCCCCCCCGACATGTCACAATGTCCCTTTAAGCAGAAGACCCCGGGGAGAGCCGCGTCACCGACAAGTCTGTGATCTGAGGACCTTCGGCCTCTCAGGAAGGAAGCCGGGTCTTTGGATTCAAGTCCAGGAATGTCGCTTGTTCACCACCAACACACTCCTGGATCTTCATTCCAAGGTGATGACATAACAGCAACGCGCCTCAGCAATGTCACCCCAGCGTCCCCGCCGATTGCACGCCATAAAGCAGGAAAGTGACGTCACCGCCATCCTCCGTCACTTGTTACAAACTTACAAAGACATGTTTCTTCTTTAAATGTATTTTGTGGCCCCGTCAAAGTCACTCATATGGCCCTGTCATAGCTCCTCACGTGGCCCCATCAAAGCTCCTCATGTGGTTCCATCAAAGTCCCCATGACGTCTCATAAAAGCTCCTCATGTGGTTCCCCCTCAAAGTCCCTCATGTGGCCCCATCATAACTACCCGTGTGGCCCCATCAAAGCTCCTCATGTGGCCTGTCAAAGTCCCTCGTGTGGCCCCATCATAGCTACTGTGTGACCTCATCAAAACTCCCTTATGTGGCCCCATCAAAGCTCCTCGTGTGGCCCATCATGTCCTTCACGTTGCCCCATTAAAGGTCCCTCATGTGGTCCCATCAAAGCTCCTCATGTGGTTCCATCAAAGTCCCCCATGACGCCTCTTAAAGCTCCTCATGTGGTCCCATCATAACTACTCGTGTGGCCCCATCAAAGCTTCTCATGTGGCCTGTCAAAGTCCCTCATGTGGCCCATAATAGCTACTTGTGTGACCTCATCAAAGCTCCTCATGTGGCCCCGTCATAGCTCCTCATGTGGCCCATTAAAGTCCCTCACATTGCCCCATTAAAGTCCCTCATGTGGCCCCATAAAAGCTCCTCATGTGGTCCCATCAAAGCTCCTCATGTGGCCCCATCATAGCTACTTGTGTGACCTCATCAAAGCTCCTCATGTGGCCTGTCAAAGTCCCTCACCGTTGCCCCATTAAAGTCCCTCACATTGCCCCACTAAAGTCCCTCATGTGGCCCCATCAAAGCTCTTCTTGTGGCCCCTCAATGTCTCTCACGTTGCCCCATTAAAGTCTCTCATGTGGCTCCATCAAAGCTCCTCGTATGGCTCCATCATAACTCCTCATGTGGCCCATCAAAATCCCTCACATTGCCCCATATAAAGACCCTCACGTGGCCCCATAAAAGCTTCTCATGTGGCCGGTCAAATTCCTTCATGTTTCCCCACCAAAGCTCCAAATGTGGCCCCATTAAAGTCCCTCATGTGGCCCCATAAAAGGTTCTCATGTGGCCGGTCAAATTCCTTCATGTTTCCCCACCAAAGCTCCACATGTGGCCCCATTAAAGTCCCTCATGTGGCCCTATCAAAGTTCCTCACATTGCCCCATTAAAGTCCCTCATGTGGCCCCATCAAAGCTCCTCATGTGGCCCCATTAAATTTCCTCATGTAGCCCTATCAAAGTCCCTCATGTGGCCCCATCAAAGCTCCTCATGTGGCCCCATTAAAGTCCTTCATGTGGCCTGTCATAGCTCCTCATGTTGCCCCATCAAAGCTCCACATGTGGCCCTGCGAAAGTCCCTTATGTGGCCCCCCCAAGCTCCCTCACTTAAAACTCTGAAAGCTCATTCTGCTTTAGAACAATTTTCTATAAAACAAACTTTTCATCTCCAGAACAACAACCAGAGGAACACAATCTCTGCGGAGTTCCACCCGCTATGTTCCTGGAGGACCACAAGGCCCTACAGTCCGTCACCCTACATTTATACTACTGAGCATCTTTTTTTTTTCATTTGAAATTAGAAAGATTCTCTCAGAAAATCAGGAAGTATTTAAAAAAAATGATTGTGTTGTAAAGTCGATCAGCATTCAATCATTTTTTTTTTAAACAACAGAACTTTGGATGTCCCGGAAACACGGAATGTCAGTAAAGATCTGTACGTAGGTTGGGTGTTTTCTTTTTTGAGGGTCTTAACATGACTTTACATAAACACAAAGGAAAATCACCAAAGCCGACTGTATTGGTGGCAAAACACCCCCCCCCCCCAACACTGTGCAACCGCTGATTAGATATTCAGGGCATGAATCTGGCATAGAAAGCACCAGGCCCAGCCAAGCTTGGGCAGATGGGCCGCCAACCGAACCTCTTTTTTTTATCCCCGGCTCACGGGTTGCCAGGAATGCCACCCTGTGTCCATGCAGCGGGCAGCCTGGTGGTCAGAAGCTCCGGGGGTGGGGGTGGGGGGTTTGGGCACTGTCCGTGTCCAGGGGGGCCACAGGAGAACCCCTTTACTACCAGATGGGTGGAGAAGATCTGAATTCACTCAAACGTTATTTATTTGAAAACATCTGTAAAGCAGGGTATATTTAAAGTGATCCGTGATCAGGACCAGACCGGGATGTATGAAATAAGAAAGTATCACAGAAGTCTATGAAGAACAGAGCCGACCAATGGCGGGAGAAGGAGGAGGGGACATGGTCATCAGTGCCAGGAGTGCGCCGTGTAAGTGCGCTGACACATACATAGGAGAGACCAGAAATTATATGTCATATTATTTTATATTATAATATATTCTATTATTTTATATTATATAAAATTGTTTTATAACTATATCATTTATAATATGGGTGAAAGAAAATGACATTCGGATGACTCCAGCCAGCTAAATATTCACTGGCCAACTTTAAATTTTGCAATGTAAGTTTGCTGAACACACATAGACATACAAAGAGGTGAACATTTATATTATATTATATTATATTATATTATATTATATTATATTATATTATACATTATATTATATTATGAGATCAGTAGACACCTGGGTCTCTCTAGTAGCCAACAGGGTGCTTTCAAGGAGCCAATAACATCTTATTCTTTTTTGCAGATAAAAAGTTCAAAACATTCAATCAGCATTTGTCATTTTTCTGGGAGCTTTGGTGACCCGGCTCCTGAGATTTGCCCAAACGCATCCATGCAATTCGGTTAAAAGGAGACAATTGTTAGGAAATATTCACCCTCAACTATGAAGATGTGCAGTGTATGTGTACTAGAACATTATATATATATATACAGGAGATGCAAAATGATTCTATTATTAGCTCAATAACCAGCTCGGTGACTCTAGTAGCCGGCAGGTACATTCATGGAGTCAGGTGCCTAATTAGGTAACTATTATATGATATTATTTGCTCAGTAGCCAGATAGGCCACTCTAGTAGCCAACAGGTGATTTCCAGAAGCCAGAAACGTCTTATCCTTTTTGCAGATAACAAGATAACAAGTGCAAAACATTTCATCACCAATTGTCATTTTCTAGGAGTTTTGGTGACCCGGCTCCTGAGATTTGCCCAAACACATTCCATGCAATTCGGGTTGTACATGACGGGTGAAAGAAAAGAGACATTGGATGAACGACTCCAACCAGCCACAGTGTGAGTGCAGAAGACACATAGACATACATGAGATGAAACATTCTCTCTCTCTCTCTTTTTTTTTTTGTTTCAATAAAAATTCTTCCATTATATCTTATTATATTATTTTTTACCTCAATGGTTGCCCTAGATAGATTTTGTTTCTTTTTATTGACCTGTAACTGTTATATTACGGTATATTATTTGCTCGGTAACCAGGTCGCTCTAGAGGCCGAGAAGTGCTTTCACGGAGTCGGGACATCTTATGCTTTTTTTTTTGCAGATAACAAGAGAACAAGTTCAGAACATTCAGCATTTGTCATTTTCTAGGCACTTTGGTGACCCGACTCCTGAGATTTGCCCCAAACACAAACCATGCAATTCGGTTGTACATAACGGGTGAAAGTGAAAATGACATTTGGATGAACGACTCCAACCAGCCAACATTTCATTGTGCAGTGTGAGTGCAGAAGACACATAGACATACAGGAGAGGAAACATTCTTATATTAGAATTTTGAACTAGATGATTGAACTTTTTTTTTTCAACCTGACTGTAACTTATGTAACTGTTATATTATATTATATTACATTATATTATATTATATTATGAGATCAGTAGACACTTAGGCCACTCTAGTAGCCAACAGGTCCATTCATGGAGCCAGGAACAAATCATCCTTTTGCAGATAACAAGATACCATAACAAGTTCAGAACATTTATTCAGCATTTGCCATGTTCTAAGGAGCTTTGGTGACCCGACTCCCGAGATTTGCCCAAACACATCCATGCAATTCAGTTGTACATGTTGAGTGAACTTTGACTTTCGAAGTGTGAGTGCAGAACACACATAGACATGGACTGGGCACCAGTCCTCAGGAAGGATGTACTGGAAATGGAGCGAGTACAAAGAAGG